>NW_028319098.1:6720000-6825000 GCF_062004578.1 Staurois parvus
GGATATAAATATAGCTTGTGGCAAATACAAACTGCAATACACAGGGCATATATATCTTTCCACCTCTCAGAATCCCATCTATGGTAAAACTGTACTATCTTGCAGGGTGAACTCATAGGGACTTTGCCTGTTGTTCAGCAAGGGTTCTAAAGTCTATTGGTACACTAAACACACCTAAAAAATGTGTAAATGTATTCTAATAAAGATTGACATTTTTGGAGGGGGAAAAGTCACAGTTTTACCAGGCTTCTTGCTGCTTTTGTTTAAACAAATGAGAAATGTTATTATGTTCTGACCTGAGAATTTAAAGCTACTGAATCACACCTACCTAAACTAAGAGAATTTCTCTTTGAATATTCTGGATCATCCCCCCATACAGTACATGCTAGCATTTTGGAATTCAATCCAGCTGAGGTGCAATTTGCTTTCGGAGAGTTTTTGGCTTGAAACAAGTTCCAAAAGAACTTGGAGGATTTTTTTCCTTTATTTCCATACTTTAAGCATATATTACAAGCGTATCCAACCATCTGAAACAGTTCTGTCCATACCATATCGTCCTATATTGCCAGCATATCAATATGGGAAAACAATCCTGAGTCAATCATTTGGTACTGTATTTTTTTTTGGGTTAGAGAAGCTTTGGAACTGCAATTAAGAAGTCTTATTTTAAGCAAGGGATCCTGTTTCACTCCTACACACTGAACATATCCACTCTGATGCTATTGAAATTACCATCTAGGCCAGAAGCAGGTTTTGCTTTGACTTCCAGTGGGTTATCTAAGTCTTCCAGCTTCTGGCTCAGCTCACTGTCAGACTCATCTGAACAACTTTCTGTGGGTAGTGAGGTTTGAACCCCTGAGGTGCTGCACAAACTTGAGGTAACCGTTGAAGGCAAGGAGAGGGAAGGAGGAGAAGAAGAAGGGGAAGAAGCAGCTTTCCTGGCAGACGCTTGAAAAAGAATATTTGGCCAGGACTTCATGGAGAAGCGAGAAAGATGAGGATAGGTGTTATTAGAAGAAGCTGCAGACTGCGAGGTAGATGTGGTGTTAGGACTAGGGGAGCAGACTGAGTGAGGTAATAATCTAACATGCTCTTTGGCATTTCTCATTGCTTGTTTGATTGTTTTCTCTTTGTGCAAGCTTGATTGGAGGTGTTGGTTAAGTGCTTCATTTCCGCTAATAGCCACATCACAGGCAAGACACTTATGTTTGTTGACTGGGACTCGAAGCACTGTTTCTTGTGGGTCAAATAAAGCCTGACCAAAGTAACAGAAGGACTTTTGATGGTTTACTGTTGCCTCTTCATCAGTAAACATCATCTGGCACTTTCTGCATATAAATTCATGCTTGACAAATGGAACAATGCAATTGTCTGAAAAGTCTGCACTTTTTGGGTGTGTTTGGGATTCTTCTTTTGTGCTTTCTGTGGCAGGACTCTTTTCTTCCTTCTTTTCCAACTCTTCATTTGACTTTTGCTGTTGTTCATTTTCTATGTTAGGCGAGTTTACTTGTGGAGGTTTTTGCTCTTGATGTGGCGGCATCTGCTGCTGCTGCTGCTGTTTTTGTTGTTTTTGTAGCGAATCCTGTAGGCTCTGCTGATATTGTTGGTATTGTTGTAACAATGCACCAGGTGATAAACCAGCAATGGCTTGAGGCACTGCTGGACCATATGGGAAGAGGCTTTCCATCCCACATAATGGGGGGAGATAACCACCTTGCATTGTTCCATGAAGCTGGGGAGTGAAGTATGAAGCAAAGCCAGGAATAAAATATGGCAAGAACTGCCCACCTATAAAAGAAGCTGGGTCACCAGAGACAGCATTTTGAAGTGCTTGCAAATGAGCATGGTCCACAGATGTTTCAGCTTTGCCCAACATGGAAAGAGCAGATGAGATTTTTTCCTCTTTTTTAGATTGCCTAACTTCAGATTTTGCAGCCTCTGATTCCTCCTCTTTGATCTTTTTGAATTTTTGTCGCTTAAGATTTTTTTCCAAGTCTTTGTTTTGGTGATCTGTCTGCTGTCCTGACAAACAGGATGATGACGAGGATGGATGGGGTGGCGGAGGATGTGGTGGTGGGGGAGTCTGCAGCAAAGATTTAGTGGGTGCACTGCTAAGAGAGAGGGCAGGAGATGGAGTAGCTGAAGTAGGGAACCCAAGCATGCTGGCACCAGGAGATGTCAAATCTGAAAAGTCAAAAAGAGACAGTATTTATAACATGTTTATGGATATCATTGGTATTCAGTCTAGCCTTATGAACACGAAGCAATTATAGCAATCAATAAACCAAATAAAACTTGCTTTTGGCCACATGGTATTAGTGTAAAACTCAACTAATCTATAAGGAATATTATAGTACAGTTCAATACTTAATTAGAAGTGTGGACTTGGACATGATAAAGGATACACGTTTAGCAGCTATGGCAGTTAGGCCTGCTGTAATCTTTTCTATGTTTTTAAGGTAAAAAAACTTATGAAGAAGTTGAAAAAAAGCAAGGGATGGTCTAATTTTCTGTCCTTTTTCCAGTGTCTGTTCTATGTTAAAATCAAATATAAGCTTTTGCAAGACCTTTTCTGTCTGCCATCTCCTAGGTTTCAACAGAAATTAAGTGAAAGACAGTACAAAAATAACTGAATACATGTAGTCTGAATCTTAACTCTAGGCATACAGATCAAATATATAAGGGAGCTTGTTCTCCCAAAAAAAGATATGAATGTCTGTCCATTCAGTCTTGTACCCCACTGCACAGCCCTGTCTAGCAGGGAAGGAGACTTAATATTTATCTGCTTCAGTTTAACTTTCACTTACAGATTACAGATCCCCCCTCTATCCTCACCCAGTAACTGTAAAGGAGGAAGCAGCACATTGATGAGTTCATCTCTCTTTCACTCTGCTCTCTCCTACTATCAACATGCTCCTTGACAAATAATTGCGTTCTCATGCATATTTCACCTTACCCTCTCTGAGTTTTGCAGACTGTACAGTACACTGCAAAAGGCTTCTACCAAGCCAAATTCATGTACTTATACTACGCGCATTTAAAAACCTACATGTAATATTGTATTAATGTTTACAAAATTGCACTAATATCTTTCTTTTATACCTGCCTGGTGTTTAGCTGTATTGCTCAGTGTTTATGTAAGTAATTCTGTTTCAGTACTAGCTTTCTAAGCTGCTTTTATAATTGTTACTACAATTAGTTGGGGATAACAGATATTCTATTTTACAATACAAAATAGTTTTTATTTTACATATATAGTATTTGAGCGTTTCTTATGGAGTAAACTAAGTATGTCAGCTCTAAATTCCAGGCTAAACCATGCCAAAATAAATATTACTAGACAAAAACCACCTGATTTGCACAAGACTACATTCACTGTGAATTACCCATAGGATCTGGTGTTGGACTGGATCACATTTTTTAATGAAACATGTACTGGAAGAAATATGTAGGCTGCCATTTCTAAACTTCTGACAATGCTAGTTGCTTGGCTAGTTGCTTGACATGGAACAAGCATCTAGCAAGTAAGGTGAAAACTCCTAATCTGCACACTCTCTGATGCAATGACTTAGAAGGTATTCTGAGAATCAGCATGGCATCAACAATAGCAGCCTCCATATTTATTTTAGGTACACTTCAAAGTTTTGTTCTTTTCCCCTTATATCATAACATAGCTAATAATCTACCTTTGACCCAAATTACACTAATTTACAGATCAAATAAAATAAGTAAGAATAAACATTATTATTGAACTGTTTAATTAAAAAATATTAATAGTATATAGCCTTTTTATAAAGCTGCTGAATTTATTTATGATCACATTCATATTACCAAAGCAGAATCAAATATTATGATTCACACTTACTGTTTGCACTCTGTGTAAACCCAGGCAATGGAGATGGGCTGTTCATCCCAGGAAGGAGAACTGAAGGAAGGCCAGGTAGCCCTTGGTAAGATGCTGACAGATTGAGACCGTGAAGAGGACTGCTCTCCATCATACTTGACTGTTGAACAGTTAATCCCAAAACATCTGAAGCCTTCTTTATCCGATCCAGTTCTTGTTGTGCCATCAGTTGTCGAACAGTAGTAGGGGCCAAATAGTCCTTCTCACGATCAAGCTGGCTTCCCACTGTTTCTCTCACCTTTAATATGTGTTGCTTTGAAAATATATGATCTCGAATGGATAAGCGTGCTGAATATTTCACCCCACAAAGAGAACACTCAAGTTTGGTTCCATCTGGCCCAGTTTGGTTAATCATGAAAGGCTTCCCTATGTTTATTTTGAATTTCTTCTCTTTTGCCCGTGCATTTTGAAACCAAACTTGGACAACACGTTTGGGAAGACCAATCTCATTGCCCAGTATTTCACATTCTTGCATTGTTGGAGTTCTATAATCACAAAAGCAAGCTTTGAGAACTTTTAGCTGAACATTACTCATTTGAGTTCTAAAGCGTTTATGACCTGGTCGGTCATTATTTTTGGCTTTGAAGAGGCTGCTGCTACTGAAAGAGTTTGGTGAGCTGGGATCTGGATCTGCAATACTAGATGTTTCACTGCGGTCAGCATTGTCCTCATACTCATCAGTCATGTATATACTTTGGTCATGATCGCTTTCTCTGTCCATGTTATTGTGTGATGTATTTGACAGAGAAAAGAAGAAACTCTCATCACAGTTATCAATTGTGGGAGTAGTTCCTGTTTTTGGCAAACTATCATTCATTTGAATTTTTGGTTCTTTGGGAGTTCTTACATATTTAGAGCTAACAGTCATGGTTTCTATATCATTGTTTCCTTCATCCCCTGTTGTAGCATCACTAATTGCTGTGTTAATTGATGATGTTTCATCAAAGTCATTTTTGCTTTGATCAAACCTTTCCACAGAAGGTTGATGCAAATTCTCTATGTCTTCATTGCATTCTGCCCTAAAAGATGATGGGCTTAAAAGATTCTTCGGTGATAGCTCAGCAGTTTTGCTTACTGGTGTGGAAACAGTAGAAGGCATATCATTTTCACTTAACTGGTCATTCTTTGGAAGTGTAGGATAATCAAAAAACATATATTTGTTTGGGCTTTCACCACCATCATCCATACCAGCAAGAGGACTTGGTGGCAAACTATAACCAGCATGTTTTCCCTCATTCCAATGCCGAGACCTAATATGACTTTCTAATGCTGACTTTGCTTTAAATAGTGCACGGCAAAATGGGCATCTTTTATGAGACTGAGCTGGACCAACAGCTCTGAACTGACCTTTTCTTTCTCTGGCTCTTGTATTCTGAAACCAAACTTGCACCACTCTTTTTTTTAGGCCCACCTCTCTAGCAATATGATCAAGCATCTTTCGCGTTGGATTAGAATCCAACAGATATTTTTCATAAAGTATTTCTAGTTGTTCTGGGGTAATAGTGGTTCTTAATCGTTTATCTCGATGTTGATCCTCACCACTATTGCCACCCTCCTTCTCACTGCAGTTATTATCATCCTTGTCATCCATTTTCCTTTTTAGGGAAGTGGAAACAGATGTGGCTCCATGTGGTCCACCAGCTTGTGGAGGCATGTGAGACATGGAACTACCAAGTAACTGCCCTGCCATAAGAGGATTGTTAGGATCAAAAATCATATATGGCATGTCCATGGGCCTTTCTAAAAACTGTGAGTGAAGAAATTGATTTTGGGCAGCTAAGAAATGCATGTGTTGGTGCTCCTGCCACAGTTCCAATGTTGGAAAAGCCACTGTACATTGATCACATTGGTATTGCAGCAGCTGAGGAGGTAGGCTGTTTGGCAATGAAGTCAGAGATATTGGCAGCGGGCTAGATGGAACAGGAGTGGTTCGTGATGCAGACGAAGGTCTTGCAATTTGCTGAGACTGCCTTTGCTGAGATACAGATATTGATGGTGAAGGCTGTGCTTCAGATGATGTAGAACTGGACTGAATTAATTTGGAGGCTAATGAGCTAGCAATAGCATCAATTTGCTTTGGTTTTTCAGTTTGCACATCAGGTTTTGGCGAAGTTTTACCAAACTCTGGTCTTGGAGATGGAATTAATGGTGTACTTGAGCCTGACCCAGAGCTTACTGTTGTTATAGTTGAAGCTTTTGATATCTCTGCTTGACTGGATGCCTTTGGCAAGATTTGATCTGTAGCATCCATTGAATCTTCAGTTTGGCTTTCATCTTGAATATCATCATCTTCATCTTTATAACACAGCTTTTTCTGATGTGTAATTAAGTCAAAAATTCTGGGAAATACAACATTGCATTTCTTACACTGATATTGCATGTTGCTAGTACGGATATAGCGCTCATTGGTTAGCTCTCTCTTTTCACTGTCTTTCGCTTCAGCTTGATTTTCATAACATTTTCTAGCTTTTTGACGGGCATTTTGGAACCAAACAACAATAACCCGAGTTGCTAAGTTAAGAACAGTAGATAATTGTTCTATTTCATCATCCTTTGGGTATGCATTAGTGTCAAAAAAGTCCTGTAAAACTCTAAGCTGATAGTCCGTAAACCTGGTTCTTGATGACCTTTTGCTAAAAGCGGAGTCTGACCTATGATCTATTGAAGGTAGTGGTGGCTCAATTCTTATATCCTCAAGAACAGTTATAGGGGGATTACTGAAATTGTATGGTGAATCTTTGTTTCTTTGACGTTCCTTAAATAAAGTGTTTCTAAACCAGTGTTTGATAACTTTCAAGGAAAGACCTGATTTTTCAGCCATCTCCTGTATCTGATCCTCATTAGGAGAATTATTAATGTCAAAATAGGCACGTAGTATCTTCAGCTGGTCATCTGTTATTCTTGTACGTGGGCGTTTAAACTGGGAATGTCGCAGGAAATTTGGATCTAAGCCCAACTGTTGCTGGCACATCTGTGTAAGATCTGCAGATAAAGCATCCATTGGAGAAAGCTGCAGTGCAAGTTGTGGAGGTAAAGCTGGATGTTGAACAGACTGCATCATAATTTGTGGGAAGAGGGGAAGATCCAAGGAGACAGGAAGCTGAACTGGAGGAGGAGCGGATGGTGGCGGTGGTGGAGGGGGTGGTGGTGGAGGGGGTGGAGGTGGTGGAGGAGGTGGAGGAGTTGGTGGTGGAGCTTGCAGTGGTGTAGGAGTTGAACTTGGAATCTTCACTGGTACAGATGGAGTAAGTGGGGGTGGAGGTGGAGCCGGTGTTGGAGGTGCAGAAGGAGGTGGAGGAGGTGGTGGTGGGGGTGGTGGAGGGGTTTCAGGAGAAGGTGGTGCAATTGGATAAAGCTTATCATATGCCTCTCTGTACTGGCGAGCAAATTTTTCCAGCTCCCCATATGGAAAGAACTGTCCATGTACATGTTCTTGGTGACTCTTTAGGATCAAAATATTTGAAAATAACTTACTGCATGCCCCACACTCTAGCTTCTCATTATTTTCATTTTCCCCAACCTTGTTTTTCTTTTGTACTTTTTGTCGGTTTTCATTATATTGAATAATCAATTCAAATCCAAAATTTTCTAGGAGAGCTTTTGCTGCATTTCCTCTAGCACCAGAAGCAATACGAGGTGGTGGAATACTAGGTTCTGATGATCTTTGCTTCTTTACATCTTTGCTGTCTTTAGAAGTATCATTTTCATTTGCAACATCTTGCTTTGGCTTTTCTTGCTTTTCAGTGACTTCCTCAGATTCTTTGTAACATGATGGATCCTTTGTAAGTGAGCATTCAGTACTCGACACACTAACATTGCTTTGCTCTTGTTTCATTATCCTGTTGGAATGGTATTGTTTTTGTGGTTGATGCTGAGATTGAGTAGCTTGATACTGCTGTGCCTGCTGCTGTGCTTGCTGTTGTAACATTTGTAGCTGGGTTTGCCCAACCTGATGTTGTGTTTGAATTTGAAGCTTTAAATCTTCAAGCAATGATCCTGCCATACCAGGCATTCCAAATGCAGCAGAGGCAGGTAGTCCTAAATCAGGATTTAGACTAAACTCTGTCCCAGGAATATAAAATGGGAAAAGAAACTGTGGCTGCTGGAACTGAACAAGAGCCTCTGGAGTCATTGGAAAGTGAGGAAGAAATGCTGGGTTTAAAAACTGGGGCTGAAAGAATGCAGCTTGTTGTTGCAGTTCATGCTGCAGTTGCATTTGAAGCTGTGCTGGTGACTGTGGTGGGTGATGTAGAGGTTGGGTAGGAATAACCTCTGGAGCTTGCTTTTTGTTTATTTCTTTGGCATCTAGGTGGGGTTCTTTGTGGTTTACATGTGGCAAACTCATAGAATCAAGCATCCCTTGGCTTGGGCTGCTAATATTCCCTGCTATGGTACTTCCACTAGTATTGTTACTACTTGGTTCTAGTTTTGCAGCCCTTGCCTTAGTTTGGTGAAGAACGGATCTCATATGAATCTCCAATGTAGAGCTTTGGCTGTATGCAACATTGCAAATGCTGCACTTGTATGGTTTGTTGTCAGTGCTGCTGTTGGTCTCTTGAGGAACTGGACTTGATGCTTCTTGCAAGACCTTTTTAAGTTTATGTAAATGAGACACAGAATTATAATGGACCAAAAGAATGTTCTTTTGAGTGAAGGATTCTTTACACACTGTACATTTATATGGTCGTGACGGATCTAAAAATTTTTCCATAGTAAAATTTGGCCCTTTTCTAAAAGGCAAAGTCCGCTTTGGTTCTGTGCCCAAGTCATCTGGAATGGAGCTACTGTCACTCCCAACTGGGCTAGCCTTTCCTTCATGGTCCATCTCATAATCACGCTCATTGTCCTGCTCCAGGGAGTGCTCATCTGGGGCTATGCTTTCATTTTCAGCCCAGAGCTCCCCATTTACAGGTAAGGATGCACAAAGCTGCTGTATTTCAGTCTCACTTAGCTCAGGGTGGCCTGTTTCCAAATGTTTTTTTAAAGCCAGGAATGTACGGAAGCTGCGTTGGCAAAGGCTGCACATGGTGGCAGCCCGGATAGCATGATACTGGGAATGTATCTGAAGCTTCTGCATAGTCTTAAAAGCCAAACTACAGTGGGTACAGCGGTATTTATAAACATGGCGATCAGAAACAGAAAGCTGCTGCCTCTTCTGCTGTTCACTTAATTGATCAGTTAGTAACTCGCAGTGCTTTGCATCTTTGTTGATGGATTTGTTCCATTCTGGGGTATCTAATGATTCCCTAGACATGTTTTGCTCTTCTGTTTTAATATCAGCTCCAGCCTTTAAATCTTCTCCACCTTGGATGATTTTTTCCTCTGTTGGGGGGTCACCTAGTTGAAAAAAGAAAAAAAAATTAGCATAAAATTTGTGCTAATGCTTTTTGTTCTCATTTGTATGGACATAAAATTTTTATGTGGATAAGCATTGTAGGATTTCTTTTTCATGTGATCAGCAACAAAGAACAAGCATGTAATACAATAAAATTAAAAGGCAGAATCTGCTGTACAAGCTCTTATGAGCCACGTTGCTGTAGCCATTAGAATATGGAAAAATGATACAACTGATATCGTTAGAAGACGGCTGGAGACTGGAGGTCTGCAAAAATAATTCATCTTTCTGCTCTCCAGATTCATGTATTAATGTAAATATCCATGGAAGCTGTACAATATAGAACAATTGTGCTGCTTTGCTTGTATGTTCTGTTTTATTTGAAACCCAGACATATTTTTGGTAACTACTTTTTTACAAAGCTATTGAAAGGTTAATCTAGACAATGATTATGTTTCAATCTATGAACTATACAATCTATGATGTTTCAGCTTGGGGAGATGCTGTAACAGCTTGACTCATCTACCATCTCTCTCTATTGGTAAGAGCTTGGTACCTGAGATTGCAAATCTTTCCTTCTTGGCTCTTGGGAGGAGGTCTTACTGTTGGGTAATTAATTTTATGTTAGCCTTTACAAAGCGCATTTCAATAGTTGCCTGGACTCACCTGTGAGTTTCCCAGATGAATCAGTGGTTGCAGCTGCAGGCTTCTCTGCTTCCATCTTGTCAAGTGCAGCCGGTGGCAGCAATATACTGTTTGGCATCACAACCTCTGGCACTGAAATCTGAAATGTGCAAGAACCATTAATCACCACATAAAAGGCACCAATGTCATACATTTCATCATTCAATCATACACAATCTGCTGGACAGTATCTGGGGGCAATTAGCATTTCTGCAATTCAGAGATAGAGTTCAGGGATCACTTTCCATTAAAAACACAATAAGCACTCTTTTTTTATGCTCTCTGTATATATACAAAGGTTTCCTTTGGTTGCTCCTCTATAAACCCACAGGCCAAAAATGTAGTAATAGGCTAATGTGTGTACCTGCAGCGACAGCGTGTGTCAGTGCTGGGCCAATCATAGCCCTGTGTATGCTATGACCCTGGCAACTTGCAACTTACACACCTCTTTTTTCTCCAATGACTAAAGAAATGAGAACAAAAGGGAGGTAAATATATGCTGCAGGGTTGGTCTGTATTAAAGTGAACCTGTTGCTCTGCTCTAAATGAACAATACACCCGTTCACTTTAAAGCAGACCTTCCAGTACAAGGTCCACATATAACATTTGGCCCCCTCCTCCTGTAGAAATGGCTGGCATAACTATCCTTCAGAAATATATCCCAAATATTGTGAGAAGGCACTCCAGTCCAGTTTAAGAGTGCCTTCTTACAAATTTTGAGCTGATCTGTGTTCTCCAGGATCCAGGAAAAAGGTGTCACCTTCGGCCTAGATGTTGCAAGCAGAAGACAGGGTAAGGTAAGTATAAAGCCTAACTTTATTCTTTTTAAGTACAGAAATAGTTTACCGGGGAGGGTCTATGGACCTTTTATATTACCACAAGGTCTGCTTTAGGTACACAATCAACAATAGTCTTGATTTGGGAAGGGCTTTTGAAGAGAAGTCCCTAATTTTCAGGCTTACAGTGAAGGATTTAGAGAACAGGGCAATGCAATGGGCATTAGTACTTAGCACTTAGTAAAAAGGTGTCCATATTGTTCCAAATTTGTGTCTAGTCATTGGGTGGGAAATCTAGAGAGTCTGTCTTAAGAGGTGTTCAGCCAATTCAAGATTTAGGTAACAAAATATTTAGTTATTTCCATTTTATCTTTTTTCATTGACTTACTGTCATGAGGAGCTTTTCTACACAGTCTGGAGACACACTGTGCAAATGAGTCAAGTGCAGCTGGAGATGCATTTTGTTACTGAGAACATCTTGGCAGAGAGGGCAGGAAATCACAGGCTGCACGGAATGCTGGGAGATGATGTGCATTTGAATCCGGTTGGAGTCTTTGCTGCTGTAGTTGCAGTAGGGACACTGATAGCACTGTCAAAAAAAAGCATAACCAATTGTAAAATCCTTTAATAAACAGAATTACGAGCCCTCCATTTGTTCTGTTATTTATATGTTTATACTCTGCCATATCCATACCTGTTCTTGGAAAACACTATTTTCCTCAGCAGTTCTTGATCTCTTAGCTGCACCATCCTCTTCTTTACTTTGTATTAACTGCCGCTTTACAGTGGTAGAATTCAGAAGAAACTCTTTGTCAGGTGAGTGAGTTCCAGAACCTAAAATATATTTGAAAAAAATAATACCTTTATGAGATCCCAATGTATTTCAATACTGTATTTTAAAACAATTTGTGAAAGTTGCAAAGGTAACTTATTCACACAAGGTGGTGGCTAGAGATGAGCGAATTATTCAAAAATTCGATTCGGCTGATTCGCCGAATTTGCGGAATAAATTCGATTCGATGCGAATTTATTCGCTGCGAATTTAACTTATTAAAAGGGTTTCTAGGCTTCAGAGAGCCTTTATATTAGTGCAGAACACTGTACCTTTAATTTAAATGCCCTTGGAGTCTGCTGGGGAAGAGAAATAATACTGTCAGTCAGTATGACATGCAGATGAGTGCCGTCGATCTTAGAATCACCGCACACTTCACTCATTTGGGCAGTCACGGGGCCAAAACCAGAGTGTGGAGCCACAGTGTGGCGGTGGAGGCAGCAGCAATGGGAGGCCATACAGCACCCTATGACAAAATGGAACCCACCAGCAGTGTGAGGAGACCTGAAAGTGACACATGGCAGAGTGTGGCGATGGAGACAGCAGCAATGGGAGGCCATACAGGGACCCATGACACACTCTGGACCTGGCAGCAGCATGAGTAGGCGGTACAGGGGCCCATGGCAGAGTGGCGAAGCGTAAGCAGCTTAAATTGAAGGCCATACAGAGGCCTATGTTAAAAAGTCCCCCCAGCAGCAGTGTGGGGAGACGACTATCAAGAGTCCAATGGCAGAGTGGCGGACCAGAAGCAGCTTCAATTGAAGAAGAAGAGGATGAGGATGAAGAAGAAGAAGAGGATGAAGAAGAAGATGAGGATGAAGAAGAAGAAGAAGAAGAAGAGGATGAGGATGAGGAAGAAGAAGAAGAAGAAGAGGATGAAGAAGAAGAAGAGGATGAAGAAGAAGAAGAGGATGAGGATGAAGAAGAAGAAGAAGAAGAGGATGAGGATGAAGAAGAAGAAGATGAGGATGAAGAAGAAGAGGATGAGGATGAAGAAGAAGAAGAAGAAGAAGAGGATGAGGAAGAAGAAGAAGAAGAGGATGAAGAAGAAGAAGAAGAGGATGAGGATGAAGAAGAAGAAGAAGAAGAAAAGGATGAGGAAGAAGAAGAAGAAGAAGAAGATGAGGATGAAGAAGAAGAAGAGGATGAAGAAGAAGAAGAAGATGAGGAAGAAGAAGAAGAAGAAGAAGAAGTAGGATGAAAATAAGAAGAATTCCATTCCAGCAAAAAGTGTATCTGCAGAGAGCTCCGCTATTTCTGACAGTTCTCTGACAGTTCCTTCACATTTACAGCGGTTGAAACATTGTATCTATTTGTTTCCGAATAAAAACATCTGTATCCTAAATGGAAACAAATAGATACAATGTTTCAACCGCTGTAAATGTGAAGGAACTGTCAGAGAACTGTCAGAAATAGCGGAGCTCTCTGCAGGGACACTTTTTGCTGGCTGTAGAAGGGATGAAAATCGGCCGATCGGGGAAAATTCGATTCGCGCATCCGAAGTTTGCTAATTTTTGGATTCGGCGCGAATCAAATTTTTCCTAATATTCAAAACGAATTCCACTTCGCCAAGTTCGATTCGCTCATCTCTAGTGGTGGCAACCACTCCGCTTACTGTCATGCCTTTGGCAGAATGGTAGTATTTAGATTCAGCAATATTTAACAACATGTGGTTGGCTCCAAATACAAATGCTGTTTGGAGGATTTGGGGGATTGTTATATCAGGATAGAGTTTATTCATGTCCTGGTTGGAAATTTTATGACACATGCTAGCAGCTACTTTGCAAGACTGGTCCAACATTATTAGACTCAGTTTTATTGTGGGTATTAGTGATGTATAAATGGCTATTGTGAATTTCTATGAGAATGATGAGTTAAAACTAAAGAAAAACTAAGCCTAGACAATGGCAACAAATGATATATAATGCATGCTACAACAATAAATTAACAACAGTCAAGTGTAATGTGCAGATATTTCTTCTGTTTTGATGTTGCTAACTATAATCAGTTTACAAACTCCCACTGCAAGCTTGAATTAACATATATATTTAGGATCAGGTAAGCTAAAAGGAAAAAAATCTACCTTATTGCTCTCTAAAAACATGCAAAAAAGCAGTTCCTAGCACAATCATTGGTCACCGACCTCTTTTTACATAGTCATGTCCCATTTTTATTATGGCTAATGAGTGAGAAAACATGTATACACATCCACACAAATATTTTTAAATTATGTCTCAAGTCAGCACTTTTTTAACTTTGGACAGAATAGGGAATGATTAAAACCCGTCAGTTTTTTTTTTTCTATACAGTATCTTATGTTAATTCAATTCAATTCCTGGTCTTTGAGCAAAACAGGAAGCAAAAGTAAATCTTTCAAAAAGTGTGGGACATTTTTCACCATAACAGGTATCCCTACTGGTAGATGTCCCTTCTTTTATGGTCACATTGACAATTAAAAAGTGTAGACTTTTCACTTTCATTCCCAGTGACCAAAGCCATCAGGGCAAATAGAAAGGCTAAAGACGCAGGAATTTAACCCTTTCCCATGAAAAAAAAAGTTTGCCCATTAGATACACTCCAAGTCTGACTTGTGAAGCATCTAACTAAACAGTCTGTGCTTTCTCTTTGCAACCAATCAATGTCTACTTTATATGCTCTAACTTGGCCTTGTAGCAAGGATGGTTAAGGCTGACAAGAGGAGCCTAGTCACAAACAACCTGTGTGGCAAAACTAACCTAAAATACTGGGAGTTGTAATCCATTAAAGATACATGTCTGCATCCCTTTCTATTCTAAAACAAAAAAAAAAATATGAAAACATTTCTAGTTTTGTTTATGTATCATGGAATTCCAACTCATTGATTCAGATATATTGGAAGTCACATTTTATGTCTAGTAACTGTTAGTAGACTCAATAAACAGGTTTAAAAATGTACTCCTCTCTTTTGTTTGGATAACCCTAGGTTGCCTTGAAAGATTAATCAATAACAGCATTTCAGCTGGAATTTCTAGATTCGCTTAAAAGAAAGATTAAAAAAAAAACATTTCTTCTTCCTAGCATTTCCTGATCTGCTATTTTAATTTCTTTTGCTGTCAAATGCTGCAAAAACAATAAAGTTTTTGTTGTTTTAGCAAAGCCCCACAAAGCTGTCTCACAAACAGGGAAATATCCCCTTCATAACACACTTACCTATGTAGAGAAATAAAAATTTTATCTCTATCTCTCTTTCAGCATTCTGTACTATAATTCTACAGGGCTGTAAAAAGCGTATACTGTGATTATCTGATCTCTTTAGACTGCAAACATTTTATTGTGCTATTTTGCAGTTCGACTATAGTTAATTTCAATATGATCCCCTAAACACACAGCTCTTAATAGGATGCGGGAGCTTGCAGCATAATGTGGCTACAACATTGCATACATCAAAGTGAGAGGGTCGCGATTCTAATTTTCCTGTCCATCAGAAAATTCTTTCCAGCGTCAATTTGCCAGATAATCTCTTCTGCTAGGCTGGATATTACAAGAGCACTGGACAGGCATGTCACATACATCTTACGACGAAAACAGAAGCTCATTTACCAACTATTCCAATCTCATCACCATGCGGCATCATCTGACCTTTTTTTTCCCTTCTGTTTTATTATGAGTATTTCTAATTTTAACTTTCAATTTTCACCATCTTCCAGTCAATTTGCAACTAAATTATTTCCAGGACGAGGACACTATCACTGGACAACCGGGTGCAAATGCATCTTGAAATGTTCGGTTGCTAGGCCATTGATTGCTATCAGACCCTACATAAATATATAGCCCATTGGTAATCTGATTGTGCATGAAGATACAACTTGATTTTCTCCCTTGCACATGAGAGCGGGCTAAATGGACAAGGTCCCCTTGATTGCACAGGAACCTGTTTTTTAATTTATAAATGGGGGCTGTCAAGGTTATGGATGCCGATAGGAAAGATCATATTTGTGCATTTTGTTTGCGGTAAAGCAAAGATGACAGAAGGGATTATGGGAGCTGAAAATTTGACATTGTCAAAAATGCAGTAAACATGCCACTTTACATTCAGAACTCTGTCACAGGTGAATGTATTTCCATTTCTGAGTCAATATCTGGAACACATCTTATCAATACTACCCCTAGTGGGTCTATCAGCCAAATGAGAATACTGTAGTGTCCCTTTTATAAATGGGAATTCTAGTTAAAGCTATTATTATTTTCAATGATTACAAACTGTGAGAATGAGATTGTAAGAAGTGATTTCTCAAATGTTGCTCAATTGTGTACTACCATCACAAAATTTGCAACATATTTGTGTCATTTACCATATTAAAAGTAACAACACATCCCACTTAGAGAAAGCACTCTAAAGTGGGTGGTTCACATGCAAGGATTGTTATTTTAGCTTTGTGGAATAAAGTGGTGAATGTGTGTGATGTTATTGGAGTGCATCTGTGTAGTAAAAAAGAAGGAAAACCAGGGGAAAGATTTCCACTGGAAAAGAGGTTCCAATGAGACCAAACAGCGGCTAAAAAAAGGAAAAATGTATTGCAAAGTCAAAATTCAAAAATACACAGACAATATGAATGAATACCACCTCCACCATGTGTTTGAACTGATTTGCTAGTGAGTCGGCAGCATTTCAATTTTCGGTAATATTTGAAGTACCCAGTTTGGGACTATATTACATTATATTTGTACTACTGTTTGGAGGCATCCCAGTTTACTTTTACGCTATTTTGAGTGCGTCTGTCTTCTCTATGCTGTATCTAAAGCACGGATGACTCCCTTTCAGTCCAGCACCCATTTTCCGGTAGGTTATGGGAGAACAGCTTTAGAGCAAAAGCCATTTTCTTATCCATTCACAAATTCTCCTTAATGAAATGGCCTGAATCCAGCCAGGTGTATTTTCTAATGACACACAAGCCATACAAACTACTTCACCATGCTTCCTGTAAGACCACCCCCTTAGTAGCTGAAACAGGTAACATGTATATTTTCCAATAAGACAATTTTGTGTTGTCCTACTTACAGTAATTGTGAGCACCTCCACAGGTATACATCCCACCTCTGGAAAAACACAGCAAGACATACAGCATGGTGAACACTTGCAGAGATCAGTTTATATTGCTATCTGAAACCATGAGGTTGTCCACCAGCATCCCTGAAATTAAGTATTCTAAAGCTATAAATTTCAAACACAGCACAGCAATACTGCTTTTTGTGCTGATTTGTTAGCTAGAACATCATGATCACCGTAGTATTTCTGCTGCTAAACTCTCTCTCCTAAGCTGGCAGGCAAACAAAATGTAAACATTGAGCCCACTTACAGCCAGTGCATTATTAAAAGATGTACCCTGCAGTATATGAAAGCTTTATCTTTCACTTATTAAGAGGTTCAAGAGGAGAAGAAATAAATCTACAGTGAAAACAGAACAGTGCTGATCAGTCTCTGATTACATTTTTCATATAGAAATTTCCTTGATATGGCAGTAGGGTTGCTTTACTAAAGGCAATTAGACTGATCACTTTGCAAGGGAATTCGCCCCAGAGTTCATGAATGTGGTAAAAGAATGCCCAATCCGTGCAAGGAAAATAAAAAACAAAACAAAAACATTTTTGCTTGTACATGTTCGGATGATGGAAATCAGCAGAGCTTCACTTCATTTACTAAGCTCTAGGGAACCTTCCCTTGCAAATTGAACAGCATATTTGCCTTAAGTAAATCAACCATAGTATCTTCTGGAATCCCAGTCCCCAGATCTACAAACGATGGGTTAATGAGCTATTAAAAATAAATACAACGCTATTTTAACTGGTTAATAAATAAAAACCGAAAGTCTTGTAACCCACTGGAACCAAACCTTTTCTTTTTTGGACCAGGTTTGTGAGAAATTAAACTTACAGTCAGCTAATTATGTGGTAATCGTTAAGCCACTTTTCTGTACTTACTAATACATGTATACCCCGCCTGTATGCTACTGTATGTATGTTATACAGAAAAAAGCAAAGAATCAATTGCTGCATTCATAAAGTTTTTGGCCACCAGCCCACCAGAAAATTAAAAACCATAGCATACCTGTCAAATGATCTACCTAATCATTGGCCCAGTCACTATATTCTATATAACAATGTAAGTATGCTGACCTACTGGGTTAAAAAAAATAAACTCTTGCAGTGGTCCCCCTCAGGTTTAAATGCTTGTTAAATCTAGGGGTAGAGGAAAAAGCTGTTATACTTTTTTCTATGCTCCAGCAGGCATCCACTATTCTGTGAAGCAGGTCCACCAAAGCCTCTGTTGCCCAGTACTCTGGCTAGAGGTTGCACTCGGACTTCTTGTTGAATGCAGAACCAGTGGTCCTGCAATGTATGTGAGGACATTGAGGGCTCATCCAAAACCCAGGGTGTCAGAGAGAAGCATAGAGCAGCAACTGCCTGAGGATCGAGGCATAAAGAAAGTATTACAGCCTTTTCCTCTAAATCTAGGGGTAGATCTGTAATGGTTTGTGCTCTGCTCGAGCAGGCATCCACCACGCTGTGCAGCAGGTCCACCAAATCCTCTGTTTCCTAGTGCTCTGGCCAGTGGTAGCACTTGAATGTCATCATGTAGAATGCAGGTCCTGCATTGTATGTGAAGACTTTGAGTGCTCACCCACAACCCAGAGTGTCGGAGAGAAGGTGAGAGCAGAGACTGCCTAGGGAATGAGGAATAAGGTAAGTGTTACGGCCTTTTCCAGTACCGATAGCTAATCAAGCAGTTAACCCTTGCGGGGGGAGTGGTGCTGAAAGGGTATCTTTTACAAATATCCTTGAGTTTGCTTTTAATAGAAATCAATATCTGTAAAATTTCCATTGTGCTGGAAAATCTTGGCTATTGCACCTTTGATCATTTTTTTTTTCTACATTAACCAATTCAATACCGGGCAATTTTACTCCCTTCCTGCCCAGGCCATTTTTCAGGTTTCAGCGCTCTCACACTTTGAATGACAATTGCGCGGTAATATAACACTGTACCCAAACTAAAATTTTGCCATTTTCTTCACACAACTAGAGCTTTCTTTTGGTGGTATTTAATCATCGCCAGGGTTTTTTTTTTTTGCTAAATTAACAAAAAAAGACCGAAAATATTGAAAAGAAACAACACGTTTTTCTTTGTTTCTGTTATAAAAGTTTGCAAATAAATAATTGTTCTTCATAAATTTAGGCCAAGATGTATTCTGCTACATGTCTTTGGTGAAAATAACCCAAATTAGGATGTATTTTTTAGTTTGTAGGAAAGTTATAGAGTTCACAAACTATGGTATACCGTATATACTCGAGTATAAGCCGAGTTTTTCCGCACATTTTTTGTGCTGAAAAACGGCCCCCTCGGCTTATACTCGAGTCAACGTCTGCAGGGGGCTGCTGTCTCTTACTTGGCTCCGGTCCCACGACGATCCGGTCCAGGAAGCGCGGCTGCTCCTTCATTCGGTTCGTCCACTGGATGTTCACGCGGTTGCTCGGCTCCGCCTTCTCACGGGTGATTGGCCGCCAGAACTGTAGCTCAGGAAAGGCACACAGGCGGCCAATCACCGGCGAGGAGGCGGAGCTGAGCGGCCCCACGAAAATCGAGTGAAGGAGATGCAGGTAAGTGTGCCGTGCTTAGGTGCTGCTGCAACCACATATGCTGGCTGCAACAGCACCATACTGGAACAGGGGTCAGCAAGTGTCAGTGGGAGGAATAGTGCCCCATCATTGGTGTCACTGATACCAATGATGGGGCATTATTCCTCCCACTGACACCAACGATGGGGCACTTTTCCTCCCCCCCACTGACACCAACGATTGGGCACTATTCCTCCCCCCCACTGACACCAATGATGGGGCACTATTCCACCCCCCACTAACACCAATCATGGAGCACTATTCCACCCCCCACTGACACCAATCATGGGATACTATTCCTCCCCCCCACTGACACCAACGATGGGGCACTTTTCCTCCCCCCCACTGACACCAACGATGGGGAACTATTCCTCCACCCCCCCACTGACACCAATGATGGGATACTATTCCTCCCACTGACACCAATGTTGGGACACTATTCCTCCCACTGACACCAATGATGGGACACTATTCCTCCCACTGACACCGAAGATGGGGCACTATTCCACTGACACCAATAATGGGATGCTATTCCCCCCACTGATACTAATAATGGGGCACTATTCCTCCCACTGACACCAATGATGGGGCGCTATTCCTCCCACTGACACCAATGATGGGGCACTATTCCTCCCACTGATACCAATGATGGGGCACTATTCCTCCCACTGATACCAATGATGGGGCACTATTCCTCCCACTGATACCAATGATGGGGCACTATTCCTCCCACTGACACCAATGATGGGGCACTATTCCTCCCACTGACACCAATGATGAGGCACGATTCTTCCCACTGGTGTTCCCACCCTCGGCTTATACTCGAGTCAATAGTTTTTCCCAGTTTTTTGTGGTAAAATTAGGTACCTCGGCTTATATTCGGGTCGGCTTATACTCGAGTATATACGGTAGATCTGAATATTGATCAATCCTGAAGTACTGACAGCCAATCTAATTTCTTGAGGTCCAAGAATGTCAGAATAGTACAGATATCCCCCAAATTACCCCTTTTTGCAGAGTAGACAGTCCGACGTACTTCATAAGAGGCATGGCGAGTTTTTTGAAGTTGTATTCTTTTTGTCATAATTTTTCGGAAAACGAAAAAATAAAAAAAATTATTTTCACTATTTTTTTTTACATACTGTCACCAGTGCAGTACAGCGTCATCATATAATCTGGCATGGCGGTGATCAGGGACACTGACTAGTGACAGTGTGAAAAAAAAAATATATTTTTTTTTTATTATTTTAAATTTTTTATTACATTTTTTTTCTTTTTTTTAAGATTTTTTTTTCATATTTCACTATGTCCAAAGTAGTACAATGTTACCATAGTAACATTGTACTACTTTGGGGAAGTGATCAATATTTTTTTCTTTTTACACAATTTACTTATAGCAAAGAATTACTTTGCTATAAGCAAGCATTTGCCTGAATGACATCGATTCATTGAGGGTTTTTTTTTTTTCATTTGTGCTTAGCTGTGATTTGGCCACAGCTAATCACATGACATGTGCATGTGATTAGCTGTGACCATTCACAGCTAGACACTAGTATACAATGAATGGCATGAATGAAGCCATCCATTGTATACAACTGTCATGTGACCTGCTGTGATTGGTCACAGCAGGTCACATGGTACCGGCAAGGGGGCCGATACTCAGATCTGTCATCGGCCGTGTCCGAGGTACACGGCCAGTGACAGATCGCTCCGCTGCGCGGCTCTGCAAGCGCGCGAATTGCGCATGTGCGGGAGTACGTCAAATGGCGGCCTCCCGGAAAGCTAGTGCATTTTTCCGGACGCCATACGGCTATTGGCCAGGCGTCAAATGGTTAAAAATTAAGATTGCTTAATTGCTCATGCAAAAGGAGTACACAGCAATTTTGTGTTCTCATACTCATACAGTATACATTTAAAAAAATCCTTGCTGTCATTTGGCAAAATGTAAAATGTTGTGTTTAAGTCTGAATTTATTCCCGCAGCATGTTATTTTTGGCCTGACATCTGGCAGGGCCAACATTTAATGTTAAACATTGCTGACCTACAGTTCATCTGATAGCATAACCCTGCCCTGTCTGCTGATACAAATTCTAATGCAGCAACCTGGTTCAAACCAATAAATAATCTTATGCTAATGTAGATTTACAAATGTTTAATGAACATCTCTGACATCCCTCGTATATTATCTCTGCCTCTTATCCTTGAACTGCTTTCTTTTTTCTTTTTGTGTATGTGTGTGCACATATTATTTTTAACTCAAGAGATAACCGAGAGGATGGCAATAACTCAGCAAACAACTTTGCTGCTGTGTAAATAATGTATTCCCAAATTACATTATTTCTGTAAAATGGCTTTAACGCAATTTCTAACAACATTCAAACATAAATATGCAGTTTCAGGAGATTAACAGAAGACATTTAAAACCTGGAAGCTGACTTCCTGCCCAGTAAATCAGCAGAGGAAAACTACCAACTGTCATTTTGTTGTGCTCTTTTGTCTCTAATAGCAGTTTACATAGAGGGGTTATCTTGCAATAGTTACATAAATGTAAGATGGGCAGTTTGTGTACAGAATGTCAACAGTAGCTCCATTACATAAGAAATGTTATGTAATATTTTTGTTTTCTGAACATGGTGAAATAAAATAAATTGTATAAATTGTAATTTGGACTGTCAGATTATATGGTCAGTTTGCTAGGAAGGAAGATCCAACGGTATAAGAACCATATCAGCATGTGACTCTGATATTGGTTTCTACAGTCTTCGGCACAATATGGTGCGTTAATTATTTGGAAACCATGTAGAGAGCAAAGCATTACCTTCTGTTTTTAAGACTCCCTATAACTGAAACTCTGCATGGAGGAGTACAGAATAGAAAGGAATGAAAAACCCATCTGTTAAATTTAAGCTTCAGAAAATAAGTCATACCTAAAATTAATTCAGCTATGTGTGTAATCTAAGCTTCAGCTATTCAACTCCGTAAACAGGCTTATGTCACCAAAAGCAGTTAAAGGTAGCCAGGTAAGCATGTGAAAAGAAGACTAGGCCTGCCATCTCTGGCCAGAGATTGCAAACATAAAACATCTTTACCAGGGGCGGACTGACAACTCATTGGGCCCCCGGGCAATAGGGGATCATGGGGCCCCTGTGTCTTTGCCCAAACTCAAAAAAGCCTATGAAAAAGGTACCAGGGGCATCTCATGGGGCCCCCTACTGACCCCGGGCCCTCGGGCAGTGCCCGAGTTTCCAAATGGTCAGTCCACCCCTGATCTTTACGCAATATTACCTGAGAAAACTCATGAAAGAAATGCTTAAGGGGATTGTAGCCATTGTAGCCCTCCTAGATTGTAAGCTCGAAAGAGCAGGGCCCTCGATCCCCTCATGTTTTGCATTGTATTGGTATTGTTCTGTCACATGTTCTGTCCCCCTTTGTAATGTACAGCGCTGAGCGAACCATTGGCGCTTTATAAATACTGTATAATAATAATAATAAATAATAATATTAGTGCACTTGCGAGAAGAGCAACTGAGTACCGTCCGTGATACTTTGTTTATTCACACTAACATCAACTACTGCTTGGACCTTGAAGAAAGGGGCACACCCCGAAAGCTTATCCTGAAAAAGGGATGTTAGTACAAATAAAAAAAATATATTGGACTGTACTCAACTGTTTTTGCTGAAAAAAAAATGAAAACTGCTAATTTGTTCTGAATAAAATACGAAGATATATTAAATGCACTATACATTTACTTTTAATTGGCTACAAAGATTTATATAGTGAGAAATCTCTGCAATACTACCAAAATATCACTAGTGATGCTAAGATTGGTCACAAATTGATCCATATATGGTCTATTTTACTTTCAGATTACTCACATATAAGAAAAGCTCCCAGAGGACTACTTAATATCTCTGTCCTAGATGTCCTAGACAAGCTGTTGCAGGTAAAAATTGGAAGGTGGAAAGAGATTTTCTAGAATGCTGACTGACTCCAATGCTCAGGATGAGTAGTGTATACTATATGGCAGTCATCAGTGACAACTGAGTATTTTGTACTGCTTACAAATCCTGTATAGTCTACCCTTAAATATGATCCAAAGCATTCCTGGACTGCTACAGTGCTGACTCATCATTTCTCTGTTGATAAAGTTCGAGTCCTGGTTCCAAAATATACAGAGCGTTTTTCAAAATGGAGGAAAGCGCTCACTTGACAGTAATTTCCAGGCACTAAAATAAATATTTTGCTGAAAGCTTCCTGTTAATCAAAAGCAGGCAACATCTAGTAAAACAAGCAAGAGAATCGAGGAGAGGAAAAAAATCCCCTGAAAGCAAATTGTGTTTTGCTATTTATGAGCGCAAACGTTCTACCGCCGTTAACAGACATTAGTTCCTGACTTATCGCATGTGATCCAAATCCAGGCAGTATTCTACATTATAATTATTGATATTCATTTCTAATTAGACCTAAATGGGAGACCAATTTTCATTGCAATAACGAAGGTTAATTTCTATCTTTTCCCCTAATGTTTACAATCTTATTAAAATATACTCCCCTTAGCAATAACAGAGACAGGCTGCATTTTCAATGCAAATTTATTAATCTGGATGAATTCCATATTAATTCTTTTGCTGCATAGAGATATAATTTGGATTATAATTAATCGAAAGTGGCACTACATTTAAATGACAATATAAATTAGGCATTAGAAGGCTTTTTATTTAGATTCTGAATGAGTGATCAACAAATTGAACTTGCATATGCTGAAGTCTCACTTAGTATGCTTGGATCCTTCCCATAATGTAAGCAACACAGCACAACAGCTTACATGGTGTTATAAACACACTGGTACTAATCATGTGCTAATCCTTACTTGTCTAATAGATTGAAAACAAAATAGTCGTGCTGCTCTCTTGCTTGACATGTTGGCATTGAGGTTATTGTGTCTCTTATTTTCTTGGCTGGATATGATGTAAACATAGAAGCTGATAGATTCGGCTTCAGAAGGAATACTGGTTTTATAAAGTTGTAGGTCTGTGTAAAAGGAGGCATGCTACTGAAAAACAGGCACCTTGTCTCAAGTGGAATGCTCTGGAGTAAGCAAAAAGTCACTGGTTCTCCTCTGCTTTTTACAGATTCCTCTTTTCAATGTAGAAGTCTGTGAATGACCAGTGAGTGACAATGTCTCCTTTTGTCACTATGTGCCATTGTAATGGCAAAGGAGCTACAAAAACACACACCTCTCACACTTTCCTCTCAATGTGTTGTAGCATTACATGATTCAGTGTTACCTTTCAGTGTTCTCCTGGAGCACCAATGTTGCCAAAACCCATTGGAAGTACTGTATAAGAAAGACGTTGTGGGAGGACTTGATTGGGTGTGACTTCATACAGGGCAAGAGTGTCAACATGATTTCATAAACCCACTGACACATAATGTAACTTAATAACAGTCCGTTTTCTTTTGAAGTGTTTTATATTTTCTGACTTATTAATTTCAGGTACTCTTTAAAACTGTGTATTCCTTAGCGATTTCTCTTCACTTCCTTTCAAAATCCAGAGACACAGCAGGACGTAAAATAGGATCTTGCAAAAGCAAGTGGTATCCCCCTTAGACAATTGTCAGCAAAACAGGTGAAAGATTTCCCCTTGCCTACTGTTCCTTTCAGCTTTGTGCACTAGAAACTATAGTCACCTGGATCAGTAGTAGGGTGAATCTCGCCAGCATGGACACAGGCAGCAATAAAAAGCTTCCAATCCTTCCATTTACAATCCCAATTAAATAAAAAAAAGGTTTGGCTTCATATACACGTTAAACATTTTTCACATTTTCTCTTTTATTGTCCCTGCACATGACAGTATGTTTTTGACACCCCTGGCTTAAAGCATACCCATGTCTCTAATAATCAAATAGCTCTGTACAAAATGAAAAAAAGCAGGAGTTATGTTTGGCCACTCTCTATAACTACTAACAGGTCTGAACAATGTATGGGAAAAATAGCAACTTTCTTTTTTGTTTCAGTAATGATGATGCAATGGTGGGAAAGGGCAAAGACAGGCCATGGCTTCCAAAGCGATCTTTAAAAGGGAATTTTGGGATTCACAGAACAACCCCCCCCCCCATTCATACTCACCTAGGTGGATGCAGCATTGGTCTGATGCAGCTGTCCCCTGCCACTTCTAAGACTGAGAACTGAGCGATCAAAGACTACAGATCGCTTGGTTCTTGGTATTCAGTGAGCAGAGAGCCAGTGACTGTCAGTCACTGGAGAGCCAGACTGTGGAAGGGGTGGAAACTGCTGGCTCAGGCTCTCAGCAGCATGCTGAGAAGCTGAGCCAGCTGCCAGTCAGCCATCTGGGTGAAATCCAGTCAGTATCTATACAAAGCCCTGCCAATTCTGTGGCATCAGCCAACAGTGGGCTTTAGAGCAAAGTACGCTCCTGTGATCCATAGAAGTAGGTCCAAAAGAGCTTTTGATGAAATGGGTATTGTTTAGTGAACACCCAGCTGTATAAAACCACCTGCTACTAAAGTGAGACATGTAACACTGTGCCCATCTCAGCTTCCAGTGAAACTCGCTCTGGGTCAAGTGCCTTACCTCAAGCACATCCAGTCATATTATAGATAATTACCATTGGCAGCTCATCTCTTTCATTGAGTTAACTATGGTATCTACTTCAATGTGCTTATGAAAGAAGAATAGCAGATAAGTAGTTTAAATTGCTAATCATCATTTACATTAGCTTTAAAATGGAATAAGCCCACTTTTACTTTTATTATAACTGTGAACAAACTTGTAGTTCAAAAACTAAAAAAGTACAGTAAAATACTGATACATGTTATGGGGTATACTTGTCTTGCCAAGTCAAGTAAACCCAAAACTGGTATTATCAACATGAGTGGAAACTACTGAGATGAAATACCAATTGGTTTTTAATATCTCTTGGTAAGTGCAGCAAAGAGATGCTGTCACCAGAAATCTTGGCACTGGATTCCCCATCCAGCCATTATTGAAACAAACATCCATTATTAGTAATACTGCAGCATGTCTCACAAGCTACAATAAAAAGTTCCAACAACAAGGGTAAGACCACATCATAATTGTTGTAGTTGGTGGTCAGAACTCAGTCCACTCAAGTTTCAATTTTAATAGACTTGCCAAACTTAGCAAACTTTGGTTTAAGTGGAAGTATCGAGGATCTACCCAACACTCCAGTTTTTATTCCATGCTGTTATAGAGTTAAATTACCTCCTTTTTTCTAAGTCTCCCCAAGGACCCTGGCAGTAAAAACTCAACTTTGTAGTTCTCAGATCTGCATGGCTGCCACAAAACTCATAAGAGTGCCCCTTCCTTCTTATGGCTTTTTCATTTTTGTTATTATTTTGACGGTATGAAAACTCAACTGTAGCAAGGGAGGAAGGAGTAGATCAGAATGGTGAATCAGCTCACTAGTTTTCACCTTCAAATTAAATATTGCTATATGGGTGAATTGGGAACATTTTAAAAATACATAGCCTGGAATCAAAAATAATTTTTCATTAGTCCCACTACAGGAAACTGCTTAAGAAAGATCGCTGGTTAATTTTTTTTAAATCCTGAGACCTTACTGATCTTACATTATCTTATGTAATAAAGTTCATGGATAGTACACAGACAGCCCCAAACATCTTCTGCACCATCCATTAGCATTCTTCTCTTTTTCTTAACTTTAATTTATGCTGCAAGGACATGGCTTCCTCCTCACTGACACATTTTGCCTCTCAGTTGCTTACTAACGCTCTAAATGGTTCTCGGGACACTGTTTATTTACTGTACATATAAAGTCAGTTTCTGAAAATTAGGATTATTGTCCGCAAACTGATTAGCGGAGAGAGATCTGCAATGAAGTGTATAGCATATGAAATCTGCATGCAGTGTCAGATAGTTTACATTCTTACACTGCTGATTGCACAAAACCTGGATTCACTGAAGAAGAAGAATAAATAGGCAATGTTTGCCAGACAGCAAGTTTCATTTTATTTTAATGATATCATATCAATGCAAAAACAATTTAACTCAATATTGTAATCTAATGTATACCAATGCATCTAGTTTATTACAGCAAGACACACAAACATGCGTGCATATATAATATATTTATATACAGTATAAAATTAAAAGTGTGCGCTATTGGAGGCACATGAGAGAATGAAAAAGATGAGATTGCTCCTTTATAAGTAATTAGGTAAAAGAACACAAAAAACCTTATATCTACAAAGACTCCAAGGGAAATCCCACCGAAAACCCTAATAAAGCATGTCTTATTTGCTCTAATGAAAAAAATCCTTCTTGATCTCTAAATTGTATGCTTGTATGTTCCCTGGGACTGGCAAGAAGTGTCTGCAGGTTACCACATAAAGAAAATTAAAATACAGAAGGTACACACGTTTTGTTTGCTGTGCTTTGGTGCTGCCTTTTTGTCCTAGGTACAACCCATAAGTACATTTTGTTAAATACGACCAAGAGTATTCTGTGGGTCTTGCACAAGGGCCTGAAAGAATAAGGCAACAACAACCAATTATATTTTAGCTGTGCCATTTTTCAAGGCCAATCATAAGACAAAATTTCAAATTCAAATACAGCCTTTCCATATGACAGATCAGCTAAAATATGAAAAAATACGGTATACAAAAATCACATCATAGAGACTCAAATGCAAAAAGATTTTAGTAGTCCTTACTACTTAACATAAAGAAGTCACCTCACTTTGTGAAAGAGTCTCTGTAAAGTAAAAACACAGCTTACAAATCAGATTGCTGGGGCATGGGCATTGCTTAATTTGGAACCAACAATAAATTTCACATGTCTAAAGTCCTTGTTAGGAATAAATTATTGGTCGGAAAATGATTTAAGCAGATGACACAGTCGTTTTTGAAAGTATGAGAAAAGTTTCTACTTTCATAACTGTTATGAAATTAAATTAATTTGTGGAATAAAAGCTTCTTTAGGTGACATAAGAGTGTTTTACAATTTAAGAATGTAAGCGTTGCTAAATACATTAAAAATAATATTCTTTATATAGAAATGTCTTTTTCTAAAATAGTTTTTTTTTTTGTCTCAAATTTTTGAGTCTACTGTCACTGGGATACAAGACAAAGATAGATGACTACCTGCAACTAATAAGCTTCAACCTTTCTCAGCACTTCTTCTGCTTGAATGAACCCAACTTAATGTAACTAGGTGTAGCGTGCAGCAAAAATAGCCAATGTAATATTCATTGCGACCATAGATTTCCATCTCATACATACAAATCATGGGTGAAGTCACATATTTGCCAAATCAAACACAGAAAATAAAAACCTGGGTATCCACACCAGATGCGGGCCTTGGGTTTGTTTGTGCATAAGTAAATGTCATGACATAAAGGTTTTGTTTTCAAAGACAGTAGCTTTCATTATGGAGCTTTGTCTATTCCAAGAGATCAAACTGACCCCACTCTAAATCCAGTTTCAATGATATTTCCTCCTTCTTAGGCTGGATCATCTGCACATTCTTTTAGCTGGATTTTGTCTTGTGTTTCTCTAAACAGATGCCCCATCTAAATTCAGGAGGATTTTGGTGCATAAATGCATCTGCCTACTCATGCTGACCTGACAAGAAAATTCTAGCTCGGTAAATGAAATAAAGCATTCTTATTTTGAAATTATATGGTTATCAACTGTCCCAAATTTTTACAGACAGTTATGGATTTAGCTAATTGTCCTGGAAATAGCCTTTCTGGAAAGGTTTTCTTTCTTTTATCATTGTCCAAATGAATAGCAAAATTTATGACATTACAACCTATTATGTGCTTAGATGTTTTGCCAATGCTTAGTCTTATTACCTCAAAAAGCTCTAGTTCCGATTCCAAATACCAAAAAAAGAGCACCGGTTTATTTTCCAGAATGACCTTAAAGGTGTCCAAAAGCTAATAATGTCTTAATAATTTTAATAGTAAGCCTGAATGGTAAGGTAAACCTTACTATTTGGGTCCTATAGGTTATGGCAACTTTTTCTATGGGTTGTCTGTAGTTGGCTCAGAGACAAGGCAGGGCTTAAACATAAGAAGGCGCTTGTCTGCATCTGCATGTTCACAAGCTATTCGAAAGGTAAGGAAACTGGCTTCCATAAAGATTTAGAAAGCAAGGCACCCAACTCCCAGATGAATCCTGGAACAGAAACTATAACAACCCAGTTTGTAGGTAGATCCCCCTGTTTAATTTTAAACTCTTTTATTTTGACTCAAGGTTAGCACCGTACAGAGTGCTTAAGCAAAATGTGAGCAGGTGCAGAATATACTACCAAGTTAAACTTAACTCAAAGTATATGTGAAAGGGCTATGTAAACTAAAGGCCAAGATTTCTTTTTTATGTGGCAGTCTAGAAATCAAGTTGGCCCTTTAAGAGCAGAAAGTCAACATGAAAAATGTAATTCTTTCAGCTACAAGGATAGATATTTGATTGCTAGGAGGAGAAAAAAAATCAAGTAGTATCTAATCCTACGCTTATGAAAAATTAATATGTCGTCAGAGGAATCACAAGTACAGCTAAGATTAATGAAAGGCGCTTAAAAAATTACAAGCACACAAACTGATTTGATTAAAAAATAATCTCACTGGTCGTCCTGTAATATTCCTCAACTTATCCGCATCTATCCTGTCAGATGGTTATGATTAAAAATAGGTCAATGTGAGGCTACTGATAGGAATCACATGCAAAATGCACAAGCAATGAATGGGAGCAGGGATGTCCAGACAGTTGGAAATGAAAGATCAGTAAAAAAAAAACAAAAAAAACCCCCACAGTGCTGGATGAGCCAGCAGACCTGGGGATCTCAAAGGATCCATGGAAGAGGAGGAGGAAGAACATTAAATCTTACCTGAATCCTTTACTGCCTTGCCCTCACTGCTGTCTTTCTCATGTGTACATCTGTCCTCAGCTTGGGCTGCAGATGGGAATTTTGGAGTTTCCTCTGATTCCTCTGCTTGTTCTTCTAGAAATGCAAAAAATGCAGCATTTTAGATTTTGGAAGTATCTAGTGTCTGATGGTAACAATGGCAACAACAATAAGAGCGGCAATAATATTAACAGCATTACACATACATATACATACAAACAAATACACAGGTAAGTATGTAAGTAACAGACATGGAAACTTTATATAATAACCATCACTTTATAAAGAAGTATAACACACTGTGTGTATATATATATGTGTGTGTGTGTGTGTGCACAACAAATATATATAAAAGATATGCTATATATTTTTAGATGTACCCTATATGCATATGCAGGTAAAAGCAGTATATATTAATCTTTAAGTAATATTAGTATATAATGTATTGTATAGCATTCCAATATTTGTAAACATATACAACATACATGTTTATCTATTTGAATATATAGAAAAAACAAATATATATATATATATATATATATATATATATATTATACACACATACATACACACATTACAGCAAACACACATATATAGTGATGCTAATGGGTATGCATAAGAAGCAAGGATAAAGGCAAGTGCACATGAAAAAGCTCATTAAACATAATGACAATTCAGTACTTTTCAGCAAAAACTGTAGCACAAGCAAAGATACAGATGAAGGGGAAGAGTTGAAATAGCATATATAAAAGAAAGAAGAAAAAAAAAAAAAAAAAAAAAAGAACCAGTGGTACGGTTTTAGAAAAACACAATAGCTATTGCTAACAGCTATCTTCTGGTGCCTTATTTTTTAGCACTGCCTGTAATTAATAATTGAATAGCTACAGTGTTCTTATTGTTTCACCACAAGGGGAATCGCAAAGGTTATTTGATACAATGAAGGATCATCTCAAGAAATCTGCATCTCACTCACCTCACTTCTATGTTCACACCAGCCAGATTACATAGAAAATCTTCACAGTAACTCAACCCTATTTAATTATTCTGTAAATCTTAGCTATGCTGCTGGTGGATTAATCTGTTTATGCAGTTAGCCTGTATGCTGGGGCTGTGTAGCACTAATCCATGAAAGGCCCACTGTTCCTTTTCATCCTGTGATCATTTGTCTCTCACAGTGCTGATGTCACATTTTAATGAATTTTTAGCAATCTGAGTAATGCCAGATAACCAGGCCCTGCACTGAACTGCACTTCATGCTGTTTTCATTGCTGTACAAAAATAAAAATTGTATTTCTCAGCTCAGGTAAAAATCACATAAATTAGGAGGCAACTGTACACTCAGAGCCTCAGTGCCCTAGACTGCTCAGTTTCATAAAAATCTATAATGTCCATATAAATGAACCCCAAGCAAAGGAGAAGGGAAAGCACATATGCATTCTTGAAGGCATCAAAGGATGACGCGGTTAACTCTTTCTATGCCCTGCTACTAAATATAAGCAGAGAGATCTGCGAATCACAGCTGACTGCTCGAATCCCAGTTGTTGTTTTTCACTACATGCATACAGGGCTCCTGATTCATTACTGAGCAAATCCAGATCTGACCAATTCTAGTGATCTGTCACAGTAGATCGATTTTTATAGCTAGCACATGGTTACTATCACTTTAAAAAAAAAAAATTGTGACACTCTCTTTTGCTCTATTGTTTTTTTGAGAATGCCTACTCCCATCAAACCTTTTTGCTGGTTTGATCACTATATATATATATATATATATATGAGAATGTAAGCTCCCAGGATCAGGCCTTCCTAACCCTCTTGTATTGAACTGTATTGTTGCTGTATTGTCTCCCGTTATATTGTAAAGCGCTGAGCAAACTGTTGGCACTATATAAATCCTGTATAATTATAATAATATAATATATATATATTTGTTTTTTTTCCATTTCAGTGACTAATCAGTTGAGAACTGAGTTTGCGTGATTTGATTGTATGGCTCCTTAAACCATAGCTATAAAAACCAGGCCATATATATATATATATATATGTCCTGGGACAAATTGCAGCACTGTCTTCGGGAATTAAGGACAGTTGGCAAGTGAGCTACCACTCCAAACATTTTAAGCATCATTCATTAAGTTTAAATTACGTACTGCATCAAATTTTCATTGTGAAAATGCTACGGTGATTGAAAGCAGATAGAGTGGACCTCTCCACACCACATGTTTTATTAATAACGCTCTGACAGCTGAATGAAATCTTGTCTAACATATGCAGCAGCTGAGTACAAAAGAGTGAGGAAGAAAAAGGCAAACAGCATCACTGAATATAATACACAGGCTGGAAATGAACAGCGGTGCTGGTGATGGGGGTGATATCATAAACACCAGCAATGCAGTGCTGTACCAGGAAGATGGTCTCGGACAGCTTGAAAGAGACTGTTTCTGGTACAAAGAGGGGGCTTGTTATTAGTGATTGCGGCAGCCACACGTGAGGACTGCACGCTAGTTTACAAACGTCTGCTAAAATGAAAGGTTTTGCTTTGAGATAATTTATGTATATGTGTATTCACAGATTGCCATTATGGGGGGGGGGGACATAGCTTGCTGCTCCAGCCCTTTATTCCTCCACTGGTGATTGCTAATCAAACACGGCACGCTTCCTCATCACAGTTGGAGGTGACGCTGTATTTATTAGGGTGGAGAGGGGGGGTGCACAGTTTGGTCTGCTGTGACTCTGTGATCATGACGGGATTGGGCTGTGTTAATGCAAGTGCACACACATGAGACTCACATCCAGTGTCAGGCCCTGGGGCCAAGTCCAGCCAGTGGCATTTTTTTTTTTAATTCCTTGAAATCAAGTTTTCTTTTTCCCTAGATTTACTGACCCATTCCCCAAGGCTGGAGAATGAAGTGTCAAAGAGCTACTGACTGTCCTTATCTTCAGGGAACATGAAATTTTTAAGACTATTGTGGCACATATTAATAAAACATTGCGTGCCAGGGAAACAGAAGGGAAAAAAAGGCAAAATTATAATGGTACAAAAAAAGAAATCTTATCATCTGGGTCTCATCAGACAGTTTTGCAGGGTGCTCTTCTGTTTTTTTTCTGCTATGTGTTTTAAGTGTGAGAGAAATTCCCAGACATGTTCTTCTATACATCATCGTGGTGTCTGACCTCAAAGTGACCCTGGCAACAGTTTGAGAAATCTCAATGTGAACAAAGACTTAGTGTCAGCAGCAGGGAAAGATTGCGGGATAGACTTTCCCCATCAACTTAATCGCAAACAGCAGTTTTTTTTTTTTTTTTTTTTTTTTAAGGCCATAACTTTATAAAGCTTGAACCAAACCACAAACATATAACCTTTCAAGGTGAAGTCGCCCCCTTTTGCTGAGGTCCTTCCCTCCTCCCTTCCTGATTTCTCTCTATCCTCTTTTATTCCCTTTGATGTAGAAAGGCAATTAGCTCTAATGTTCAAGTGCTGCAGGCCTGTTTTATGGCTTGGAAGGTGAGAGCTGTTTATAACAGGTAGACTCCAGAGGGTCACAAAGGCTTTGTATATTTTTAATTACAAGCAAAAAAGAAAAAAAAAACGAAGCATAAAATGTAACCCGATTACTGTTCAAATTAAAAATTTTAACTCAAAAGATTTTATTCTTAGACCCTTTAGGGCAGCGAAATATGGTTGGGCAAGATTTTTCTTTACTTGACTGCTGCTGGCACTGTGCTAAGCTTGGCCTACATGAAAAAAAATCTCCATTTTGCTAAGCTTATGTTCCTATAAGTCACTGCCTGTGGCAAAGAGATAAAAGCGGCTTGTCCAGGGGTCACTGTGTTTCAAGCTGGGTTACTACACACGATATGGCCCCCTATTCTACCGCACGGCTCAATTATGATGCACGGGGAGATCACTCAGTCTTCCCCAGCACTGAAAGGATTAACTGGAAACATGATTTAAAGAAGGTGTAGCCTTGGTTAAGCCAATGGCCCTTGAAATTGAAGACCTTGGTTCAAGACCAGTGGCAGCTTTTGGTGACCTAGGGCAAAACACTTTATTCCATTGTGCTCCTGAGGACAATCGCAAGCTCCCTGGGTCAGGCGTTCATTGAATTATATTGTTTCCACACCTTTAATATTGCGGCTTCTTGCATTATCATAATATAGTAATATATTATAATACAATATTAATAATAATATATCATAAGCATCATTTTACATAATTTCTAGATTTTGGGAAATATGTGTTTTTTCGGAAATGATCACTTACTGCTATTGCTTTTAATATTAAACATATGTCCACATTTTTATTAAAGGCACGTAGTAAATCGATTATCATGATTAGTCTAAAAATTATTATTATTATACAGTATTTATATAGCGCCAAAGGGTATGCTAAGCGCTGTACAGTAGCAAGGGGGACAGAACATGAGACAAGACAGCAACAATACACTACACGAGGGGTTCGAGGGCCCTGCTCTTTCGAGCTCACAATCTAGGAAAATGTACTATTTTACTTCAATATTTTGACCTATGCTGGTTGTATTTTATTTAGGCAATCATAGTTATCTATAATTGTCCTTTTATGTCTATCTTGATTTCAAACATGCAGTAACTTAAAGACTTCTACTGTGTGAGCTGTTCTTAAGAACCCTTCAGGCAAGGTCCAGCATCATGAACAGCGTGTTGCAGAATGTGTCTTTGATGAAGGATGCACACAGGCAGGCACATTCTAGGCTGGACAAATATGTTTTTCAATTCCGACACTGAGCAGTGGAATAAAAATCTCTCCCATACCTTCTTTATTAAACATATTTATCTTCTCACTATTTTTGACAGACTGTCATTGTGGTCATTTTTAGAAAAATATGTAAGAAGAAGTCTCAAAAAAAAGCAAGCCCCCCCCTCACTTGCATTACATGTTGCAAATTCATAGCTGAGGAAGATTGAAGATAGCAAATGCAAAAAAAGAAGTTTCAATACATCCATATTATTTAGGACATAAGTATTAAAATGATTAATTCAAGTCATTTGGTCCTTCTATTATGTGCCCACTACTTTAAACACACAGTTATTAAAGTATGCTTAAAGTCATGGATTTTTAAAGGGTAACTCCACTTTCATGAGAAAAATATAGCAAATAAAACAAAAAATAATAGAGCATTTATAATTGCAACACAATCCATATTAACATTTAATGTTATGAAAACATATATTTATTTTTCAATCTGCAGCACTGTAATTTTCTGTAAAATTCAATGCAGTATGACAACCTGGTTGTGTTCTGCACACAGTCTGTATACAGAATGCCTCCAGAAATGTCATTTCCTGCTTGTCACTAATTCTCCCAGAAGTCTGCACTAAGATACAAGTCAGATTTTAGGCAGCCTGAGATTCACCAAAAGGGTTAATCACTTCTAAAAGGATGCAGACCTCACAGCTTTCCTCAAAGCACTGCAAGTGCATCAGCTGATCAATAATGTAAAAGTCACTCCCACTCAGAATCAGTATCCTTAAGACATAGAAGAATCAGCTTTTTTTTTTGCTTCAGTGAAGCAACATGTTGCAATCTGCAACAAAGTTTGTCATGATCCCTGCAATGTACACTGATCACCCAGATGGGAATTTTTTTTTTACAGCAAAAGTAGAGTCACTCTTTAAGTTATGGATCAGGGAATGGAAAAAAAAAACCTGTCATTTTTGGCTGTCTGTGTCCTACTGGGAAGATTTAATCTCCTTTCCAAGATACAGGGAGTGAGAGAGATCTTTCCATAAAGATGGAGAATTTCCTTTTATTCAGTTTTTACTAGAACAAGTGCTCTCAATGGAATATTTTCCCTCTGTATCTGTTCCAGTGACATTTTGAATTTCCTATCATTTTTTGTCCCCCTATAATCTCCTCAGCAGAGACCCAATGCGGCTGTAACAGGGGTTCTAACATTCGTTCTACTTTATCTCCACCCCCCAAAAAAAATACAACTTTATAACCCTAACTTTGTGGATTCACCTTTTTACTGCTAGTGATATAATGCTTGCATTGATGGCTACACAGCCCTGTAAAGTGACATTTACACTATAAAAGTAATTTGGATGGCCGTACAGCCGTCTGTTCACTTCCATGGGTGCTGTAATGGACTGTCCCTCGTCATGTATCCAGGGCTGCTCTGCCCTTCCTTGGGTGCTCAGGACATCTGTGTCAGGTGTCAATGGACAGAGTGGAGAACCTGCAGTGAATGTAGCTGGAAATGACAAGCATTTTGTCACTTCTCGTTTCAGCATTTTAATAGCTTTTATGGAAAGCAGGGTGGTATTAGGTGTCTAATAGATCTGTGAAGTCTCCTTAAAGAGAACTTGTCACCTGCACTATGCTATCACAAAAGGGGTTTGTGAGCCCTTGTGTGATAGCAATATAGTTAGATGAAAAAAAGAATACTGTTTAAATGAAATATATTTAGTAAAAAAACAAACAAAAAAAAAGCCCCTACACATTTTAGGTATTGCCACGCACAAGAGTATTAAAGCAGTAGTAACCCGAAGGAAAGGGGAAAGAAAAGTCCCCTGCAAGGCAATGGTGTAATGTACTAGCATGCATCGCATACTAGCACATTATGTAAAACTTACCTTAAAACGAAGCCCTCCAGTGGCGCGCTGTCACCGTTGTAGAGGTTTCCATCTTCACCCGTCTCCCTTCTGGGTTCATGAGCCCCGGCCACCTGAAAGGCCGGACTGCGATGACGTCACTCGCGCGCATGTGTGCGGGAGTCCTGGACCACGGTACACAGCTCTGAAGGAACGGCACAGATATGTCATTCCTTCAGAGAGCATGCGTCGGCTTAAAAAATAAGAGAATTTCTCCTAAACGTTGCACATTTAGGAGATATTAATTTTACCTACAGGTAAGCTTTATTGTAAGCTTACCTGTAGGTAAAGTTAAAAAAAAGAGTTTATACCACTTTCTAGGGCCATCATCCATGGTTAATGCTAAGTTTATGATCTGCAAAAACTTTCACAAATTGCCTAGGGATAATTTGGGGTACCTCAGTTTGTGACTGTTTTACAGGAGTGCACAATTTTTAGGTTTGACATGTCTGGTATCTATGTACTCGATGTGCTCTCATCTTTCATATTTTACAAAATAATTGGTAATATAGTGTGTTTGTTTGCATTAAAATTAAATTTAGTGTATTTTTAACTGAAAATATGGGTTTGTTAAACCATTGCGCTAATATTGTATGACATAAAAGAAAAAAAAAAACAAACATTAGAAATGTATTCTCTGGAGTCTCTGCTTTCAGAAAATATACATTGTTTTGGGGGTTTTAAGTAACCTTCAGGTCTAAAATGTGTGCAAAAAAAAAATATGCAAAAACGGCTCAGGCAAAGAAAAGGTTAAGAAAATATCACCTATTAAGGTAAATTCTTATTAAAAATAACTATAGCCACTAACAATGAGACCTATGGCCTAAATGTTTATGTAGAAGGATAATAAACCGTGTCCCACTCTTTCTATTTGGTTGCTAAGGCCAAAGAAGTATATCCCATGGAGGCTCATAACTGTGGATGGCCAGCTACTATAAAACCATAACAGTGCTTTTTTCCAGTCGCTGTATGCTATACCCACTCAAAATCACAATCCAATCTCTGTGGCTTAAAACTCTAAACCTTCTATTTTTGTGATTAAAAACAAAAAAGATAAAAATGGCAAAAAAATGATATGCAACTGCTATACAATCCTGTTGCTGACACAAATGTACGATGATCCTAGATAAAAAAAGAAAACATGTTTTCGTGGTGTTGCAGCCTTAGAAGTAGAGTATATCATACAGCTATCTTGGTTTTCAAAGGCTAAGGGCAAGATGAACAGCAAGGGCATCAATGGTGGCAGGAAAGCTAGACAAATGGAAGAACTGAGCAGCTTGCAGCTTTTCCTTACACTGTGGTCACCAGCCCCTTGTATTCAAGTATGTTTACAATTCTCTGTACTTGAACCTGGAGGATAAATGAGGGACGACTGGAGCAAATTCATATTTTTCTCAGGAAAACATCCAGTAGCAAAATACTAAGAAAAAAATGTTTTGCTGTCTCATAACTCCTAGTGTAAATCAATACAGTTTTCCTATTAATGCATTTCATTCCTATATGTATGTTTTATAAATTAATTCTCTGCCTGTATGCTTATTTTTCTATACTGCTCAATGCATAGATGCCAGATTTGCCAGGACAGCCCTGCATCTTGGCCCAATGCCCACCGATGCTGTGTTTTGGGTCTTGTCCCAGGATCATAACATATACTAGAGTTACTAGTGTAGCAATATAAAGAAGCATTTTAAAAAATTTTAATCATTTACATACCATCCACTATACACACATCTGGATGCATTTCTCTCAGATTTGTCCCTATGGAAGCCAGTAGACTGATCAACTAGTGTAGCAATATGGGAGAGGTAGGCAAAGGATTGGGGACAGAGTCAGAGACATACAACAGTACTATTCCTGATCAGCACCACCAATAAGCTTTATTGAACCCTGCAAAGATTAGACATGGGTTGTCGGCTCTATTTGGTCTGAAAGTTTAACCAATGCAGATAATGAGCAGGCATGACTATGGAGAAGTTATAGCTACTCGAAACACTGCATTAGGCTGTCAGACGTTCAGTTACTGATGTTACATTTCTCTCCTAATAACTATTCATAGGAATAACAGCTAGACCCTTTTTCACTAGTTTGAGAATGACCAGGGATGCTAGTACTTCTACAAGACAAGACGGAGACAGGAAGCCACACATTTCAGGATTAGGTCATATTATAGAGAAAAGCCAAGGGTTAGGCTCAGTGACTATCCTACATAGACTGTTACAGATGTGCATGCAGGATGCAGGGTGCCTCTTCTCTATAGATGGATAGAAGTTAATGATACCTCTTACTCATCTACTTATTTTCATGCTGCTTATTAAAAAGGTATATGTCATATTATGACAATTGTGGTACATAAGTTTAACACGTTTTAACATTTTGGAATACAACTCACATTATCGGAAGGTTTTCATTTATCCAGGTCATGGTACACGTAGTATTTGACCCCTTTGACACGGACAGTTTGTTGCGGTCTGCGGATTCATGGTGTAGGAATGAGCTGGTTATGCAAGTCGCATATAGCTGTACACAGAGCGGTTAGTTGCGGTTCCAGGACAGATGTCAGACAGCTGCATCCAGGCTCAGGCATCTGTTGTGGATCTGCAGCAAATCACTCTGTGTGCTTCTACATGTGATCAGCAGCGGCAGCTGTCAGCCCACCATTAGTTTAAATAGGCTGAGCAGCCAATGCTAATCGCATAACCTGGTCATTCCTGCACCAAGAATCTGCAGGTACTTGCTGCAGGAACCCGGAGGCCACAACAAACCAGCCGTGTGAAAGGGTCCTTAGTTAGTCATATGCAACTGGACTTGTTCTGTATTGTTGAAGAAGCTAAGCTGCACATTCAAGTGGCTTCCTTTGGTTCTTAGATCTAAGAAAGCTACTTGGATAAACAGCAAAACATCTTCACATTATAGGACAAGTCCAGATGACTGTGACTAATTATTACTAGCTACAGCTCAATTTCATTCTCTATATTAGCAGCAGATATACATAACATGGTCTTTGTGAAATGTCTGACTGTTTAACCCTTGAAACACTAGTCATTAAGAGTTGCTATTCTAGCCCATAAATGTATACCAAATTTCCAGTGCAGCTGATTTTTTTTATATAAAATATCGGTAAAGTGAACCCTTCATTCACTTAAACTTCTAAAAATAAAAGATATGCCTATAGGCAGACACCATAAGATGCCTGCTAGTACTTTTTTTAAGCCAGAATACCTTCCTCTGTGCTTCTTTTTTTGATTTAGTCTCACTTTGTTCTTGGGCCTGACTTTTTGTGACTTCATACATATGTGCCACCAACTTTCTGACTGACTTTCTGTGACTTCATACATAAGCTCCACCAACTTGATATCTTTCTGTCCAATAAGAGTGCTCTAAATGGCTACTGAACAGTAGACTGGCAGTTGGGAGAACTTAAGTGCATTGTTTACATGTGTCCTGCATGTTGATAGGTAGGCTGCTCAATCATAGCTTGAGGCCCAATAAAGCAGAAATACCTTCTGATCACTATTATCTCTCACACAAGAGCAATAAATCACTATTGATTGTTTGTGTGCTTATAAATTTATAGCTTTAGAATGACTCATCCCGAGAGTGAATAGTTTTAAGGCTGCTGATAGCAATACAAATTAGTCTCCAGTGTTTAATTCATCTCTTATCTCTTACAGCTGCATTTGCTTAATGACATATACATCACAAAGTTGTAGTTTTCCTGCTTTTGCATTATTTAAATAAACAATATCATGTAAGCTGGAATTTCCCCATAAAGTGCGGTATTTGTTAATCCATACGGCAATCACTCAAGTTATAGTTCCCATTTAAGGGTAAGATCTTGTTTGATACACTTATAGGTGTAACATTTGTCCTTCTTTATATGGGATTAACAAATGACAATATAAAACAAGACAGCAATGAGTTCCTTACAACTCAAACTCTTTTTTTTTTGGTTTGTGCTTTTCCAGACAAACTTCAGATCTATTTAGCTGGGGGCTAGTTAGGTGAAAGCATTGATTCTGCAACTTCCCTATTTTTTGCAAAGGATTTTACCTTTGAATGGATCCTGTGAGACTTTCCTGCTCACTGCAATGTTTTTGTTGCTCTAGAATACTTATTGTTAATTGCCTGTCCTTCATATACTGGGTGATTATAATAAGAAGTGTTCAGCTATTTGTCTCATTGATCAAAAGATCATCATGTACAGTATGTGACCAACATTATGTATATTTCAATAAAGCGTCATGTTAGGAACGTTGTATTATGTTACACAGAAGAAAAGATGCCCTAATTTAGGAATGATTGCACCCTGTGGCTACCATGGCCACACACCGGTTTCTTAGGTTTGATCTATATGTTTAAAGACCTATTTGAACAATACATTCAATTCATATCCAATCAAGAAGGCTGTTGAATTCCAGTTATTTGTAAATTCTGCTGATCTAAAGATTGACATATATGTGACAATTTTCACCAATGGACCAAAACTAAACAATTTATCACCATCTATTTTCATCGACCAATAGAATTTGGTCAATTGTGATGTTAAAACTGGGCAATAAATTGACAACTTCAATACAGTTTATAGAAAGATTGAAGTGGAAAAACAACTATGACAATTTTGTCAAAAGTGATTGGATTTTTCTGATGGGTTCAATCAAGGTTATTTTAAGTCCAACTCCCTGTGGTCAATTGAAACCACTATATTTATGTCTTTGACTGGCTTGCAATTTTGATTAAAAATGTGATTAAATCACAACACGTATTTCCAACTTAACAGATCAGATCTAGGGAAACACTAACTAGTGGGTGGCCAACAGAGAAACCTTGCCTTGAACTTGGAAGGACAATCTGATCAACTGGATTGGCTTTTTTGACTAATTACTGCTGTTCCCTGGAGATTTAGCCTTGTTTTTTTCTCAGAGGGAATACGGTCTGGTACCCAGTTTCCGTAACTCCAACACTGAGTGTATGTGTTTGCAAGGGATGCTGAGGTGTGATGGAGCATTTATTGATGCTTGCTGCTGGGGAAATCTACTGTTGTGGTCTATTTTCACTGGATGCTGGAGGCTCTATTGATGCTGACCGCTGAGGGATCTATTGATGCTGATGGAGTACTGTTGTCACTGGTGAAGGTCTATTGTTGATGGGGTGGATCTATTGTTGTGGTGGGGTGTTTATTGTTGCTGGATGGAGGTATTTTGATTTCTGAGGCAGTCTATTGTTGATTGCAGGATCTATTTTTGCTGGGAGGGACAATTGTTGTGGACTGTAGGGAATCTATTTTACTACCTTTCTTGTTATCATTAATAACCGGTCACACCGATCCTGACTTTGAAATTGTGCAACTTACAGTGCAGTTGCACGATTTCAAAGTTGGACATCATGGCGATTTGCAAGACATCTGACACAGATGTCTATGCAAAACGCAACAAAAGTAGTGCATGTACTACTTTAGAAATCAGTGCGGCTCCAACCAAGTTGGAACCACATTGATATGACTGCAGTAATTGCAGACAACAGGGTGCGACTTGGCATGAGATATATGCAGATCGCATGCCAATTCGCACCCAATGTGACCGAGGACTAAATTACAAACAAATTACTTAGCACCACACAATGATACTTGTTTAAGGGGTGGCTCGGGGGGGGGGGTTCAAGGGGTGGCTCAGTGGAGGAGAAGGGTATCTTCACCTATTTTCTGAGAAAAAAAACCCTGGATATAGCCAACATTAAAATAACTATTCTGTACATAAATATGCACAATATTATCATACAGTGTATCGACCTATCTTTCAAAAGAATGTTTGTTCTTTGGTTTGACCACAAATTCAGATTGACATGCACTTTTTAAGGAATTTGCAAAGTCTACAAGTACATGCAATACTTCTCTGTACACTGCTTCCCCAATCTGATTTTACAGAGGTATTTTTAATTTTTTTTTTATCATTCTGTCAGTTCTGAAAATGAACTGGTGTTTGACAAACGTCCTTTCCTTCATGACAAAAAGCAAAGAAACAATAAAGGCCTATAAAGAACACAGCAGTGTGGAATAAAATGGATGATGCTCTAGGTTAATTGTGAAGTGTGACATACATTGCTGCAAAGGAACCCATCTGGCCTAGAAGTGATCTATGAAGATGTATAGATGTTTGTGATCTTCTGAGCAGCTCCTGGGACAATTAGGCTTTGGCTCTTTCTATTGTCAAGAACATCTCTCTTTGTCATTGAAATTACATGGTCAAAGGCAGCAAATTATGAAAATGCATATTCGCTATATCAGAGGAAAAAAAATGACATATGGCTGCAAACACGGCAATTTGTAATATGCACGCTCTGTAATGCATTTGAATTTTTACTGTCCTCTTGAACATTTTCCTTTCACCTACTTTTGTTCTGTTTGCTTAAAAATGATGGATTATATATTTTTTATTACAGCGCATATGTTCTTGTGCATATAGTTATGTGCTTTTATGAGGAAAATTATACTTTTTCCCCTAAATTCACCATTTCCTACAGCCCGTAATATTTATGAAACTTCCTGCATTTTTACGAACCCCTTATCTTACATGTAGTTTTGGCTTTCATCCTTCCTATTGTTCCGCGCATCCTGTTCAGTCATTATTTCTATTGGTTTGGCAGTTAGTCTCATTGAATGTATAGATTTTGTGTTTAAATGTATTGGAGGTTTAGCACTGATAAAGGGTTATTGAATGTGTTGTGAAAGCCTGCTCTCTGCTCAGCCCCTCCTTCTTGTTTTCTGGAAAGCATTGCAGAAGAACCTAAAGAAGCTGCTTGTTTTATGTTAGGTCCGGAAAATGTGCTTTTGCTGCCTCTGCATTGTAGAATACCTCCATGCCTAGCAGCAGGCGTATGGACCTAAAATAAACTAAGATTGTCCATCAGACCTGTTTATGATCATTTTCCAAAGGAAACACACTTTAAGACAAACTTAATTTTAATAAAAAGACATTTGTTTCTGTATACTATGAGCCAATGAACATAGTATCATGTGCTGTATTATGATAATATAAGACTTAATGGTCTTGTTTTATCAATTTTCTCAGGTGCATAATTGTGATGACAATAGCTCAGATTGCACATTTATCCTTTTAAAGTTAAACAAAATGGCTTCTGGATCACTTAAAACACAATCGTCCTGCTTATGCTAAGAGACACACAATGAAGGCACAATGTCTTAGTGAGTTACCAGTGACTGATATAATTGTCTTCATTCTTTTCTTCTAACAAAAGAGGGGAATAAGAAAACCTATAATAGATAATAGCAATTATGCTACATCTTGATATTGTATGCTCTTCATGTGTGGAGATCTTCTAGTGTGATATGGAGTGGGAGATAAATGTGTGTCATTAATTATGGCAACCTGAAAGCGACTATATATGAACTGGATTCTCGCTATGCTGTTGACTCATATATAAACTGTATGTGATATACATATGTATGTGTGTATATTTATATGTATGTATTTGCAAATACAATTACTTTTTTTAATATAAAAATAAATCAACATATAAATACTAAAGTATGTGTTTTGATATATTGAAAAGATTTGGGAAAAATATTTTTGAGAACCAAAAGCCATGACTATAAGGAGGTGTAAGACACCATCATTTTTGGGGTAGATGTTGGTAGTCATCAAACCAAGGGGCTGAGCTGTAGTTGTCAGCCCTGCATAGGCTACAAGATGTGACTGTTAGTACTGACTTTAAAGGGACATCACTTTAGAGTAGGTTTTCTCAACCAGGGTTCCGTGGAATCCTAAAGTTCCTCCAGAGGATACTAGGGATTCCTTGAGGAATGAGAACATTTTGCCTCTCAAATAAGAAATCACTGACACCAATGATCATTTAAGCTATCTGTAAATGGGGGATTGTTCATACGAACCACAAATGTAATGAGCATTGTTCCCTGTGACCATTACACTAATGTACCCTGAGCTTTAGATATAGTAAATATTATCTGGGGTTCTGTCACATTAAAAGGTTGAGAAAGGCTGCTTTAGACGGTTGCATGGTATGTGGCTATCAGTAAGGTAGGTGCAAACTGACAGTCATCAGTCAGTGAGTTGTTGTGAGCCCCATGGTTCTCAGAAGGATATGCACAGCTATCGCTAAGTTCTTGGTATATGATTGCTGGTGTGGGTCCCATGAGGAGGGTGTTGGCAGGTGACTGTCAGTCTTATGACAGAGGCCATTATATAAAAAACAAGACATAAGTTAGATATATGAAGGGTATTTAGTGGCAGAGAATGGTTTGCTGCTCCTTGGATTTGTATTATATATAATTATATGCAGTAGCATTACTGTACAGTATGTAGTGTATATATATATATATATATATATACATATATATATATATAGAGCGCTATATAAATCCTGTGTAATAATAATATATATCTAAAAATTTTAAGTCCAGCGGTGTAGTGAACACACTCACAAAACTAGTACCCAGTCCAAAAAAAAGTGAGCACACAAAAAAGTGCACAGGGTATATGTCTGGCCCTCCTCCGAAGAGAAAGGGCTCTAGCCCTGATCCCCCAGGGTGCAAGGCTCCTGACGGGGACTAAGGCACTCAGTAGGTTAACCCGGCCAAAACTAGGTGGTCCCCTTTCTTCAGGAGGCCTGCTGAAGCAAGGCCACCCCGAGTACTAAGTGGAACTCCCCTGAAGGGAGACCCCATCAGAGGGTGAGACCCTGACCAAAAGGCTACATGCCTCGCTCCCCCCCCCCCGCCCCCAAGCCTTTCAGGGCAGGCCCGAGGACCTACACTCTACTAATCAGGGAAAGTGAAAGTGCATACGTGCTGTGCAAAAAAGTGCAAGTAACAAACAAGGGAAGGGGGAAGTGGATAGGTGCCATAGTGTAAAACTATAGTATGTAGTATATACACTGTCCAACACACACTTTTACTGTGTTACCAGGCCACTGAGGAAACAATGTGCAAGTTTATGTTTTGTGTGGAGAAATGTATTGCATTGCTGCACAAATGGACTTTGGGTGGGGCACAAGGGGCTTAAGTATTGTATTTAATGTGTGATTGTGATATTCAGTATAAACTATTTCATATATACCAGTAACTTCTTAGATGTGTAGGGAGTGAACACCACACTGGGACAGGTGTAGGGTAGGGTAGAAGAAAAGCAGGGGCTTGTCCTGTTTGTCATACAATAGCCTGCTCTCATCTATGTACTGTGTATAGTATGCGCAGATACACATACAAACAAGTATAAATACACATAACACTGTATAGTACGTATGCACTGGGACACAATAATAAGAATTTAATTTAGTGCTTCAAATAAATCTATTTACACAGGTTTTTCATACAGCTCTAACAGACCTGTGACTGTGTTTTTCTCTGCTTCAAATTAAAAATAATACCATCTGAAATTTAGGCATTGCAGTTCTTCAAATCCCTTTTAGTGCCCTCGGGGAAATATTGCCCCTCAATGTAAATGCTGTGAAATATAATTCCGACTTCTTTTATGATTATATTATCAGGCTATTGTACATAGCCGCATGAAATATTTACAGGAAGCAGGCGATAGTTTAGAAAATATTGTGTCATGTGTCAAAAGCTTAGGGAATTTTCCTATGCAAAATGACAATCTGTTTAATAGGGAACCGAGGCCTTGGTCTTGTTACACAGGAAAAGTGAGGTGTAAAGGCTAGGCTGGTTATATTTATATTGTGTTTATATCACATATTGCTTCTGTCATTCAGAAACGTATTCTAGAAATGTCCTAATTGCATGTAATAGCAGCTTGCGATATTTGTAACAAGCTTTCTGCACCCTGCACTCTGTGATATTTGTAATAAGCTATATGCATTCACTATTTTTTTTTCTGCCTAAAGTCCTTTGGCTGCTCACAGGATGATAGGGAAAAATCAGCCATGACAGACATTTGACATGAAAAATGATGCAATACTCTGCAGTATACAGCTGGGTCAGAGTGACACATTACATTTCAAAGACAATGCAGACAAAGCCCCTCCAACGGCAATCAAGCCTCCACCCCCCTCCATCATATTAAATGCTACTTCTATCTGGCTCACAGACTCTCTCGTAATATACAGGTTTCATTATAGGGATGTGTATTTCAGTGTATAAATCTTTGATGCTGTGCAATCCCAATATGCCTGCTGAAATATACTACACCTATGTCCCAGGAGGTAAATAGAACAAGATTTAATTGCAAGGCAACTGGACAATTCCTTTTTATTTTACCTTTAGAAATGATTGCAGTGCAACAAATGCATGCTTACTTGTTATGTATGTGATGTCAGTGGTTTTGTTTATTGTTTGCAAACCCTTCATATCTACCTTGGTTCTTCATAAGTGATGCCCAAAATAAGGTCTAATTCTAAACTAAATTACAGAAATTGCCAACTACAAAATGCATAAATTAATATTGTATCAGCTCATTTTTTTTTTTAAACACCCTGTTCAAACATGCACAGTGCAAGCTGGAAAAAATAGATACATTTTTGTATTTCCTAACAAATAAACAAGCAAACCAACCAACCATCCTACAATAAAAATAATCCAAACGTCACAACTCCTTTAGCTGCTGATCAGATGGGCACAGTGGTTTGAAGGAATTTCAGACCATTCCTCTTTCAAAGCTCTTTTTTTTGAGATTTTTGGGATTCCTTGACTGAACAGTTTTTTTTAGGTCATCCCACAGCATCTCAACTGGACTAAGGTCTGAACTCTAACTAAGTAATTCCAGAATACAAACATTCTATTATACTTTGTAAAATGGATTGCTACCTTAACAGTCTTCTGATAAATTAACCTCTTGGCGCCGGCCGAACGCAAATGTGCAGCCTCCCGACGTCTGGGCCTAGATGCCGAGCGGCCGCACATTTGCATTCTATTAAAAAAAATATGTGCTGACAGCACGTGTCCTGCGCACTCCCAGCACACACGTTTGGTACTCACAAAAACGTCCCAATCTCTTCTTTCGATTGGGACCTTTCCCGATAATGTGACCACCGTGACAGCGAATCACGGTGGTCACATGACCCTACAACCCCGCCCGCCTCCTGGAACCCTTAAAGGGTGGGGAGGCACCGGCACCAAGGGGTTAATTTGAATCACTGTTCCCTCTATAATAGCAAGCTGCCAAGCTCAACAAAGTAAGGACCCCGGTCTATGATGCACTCTCAACCATATTTCATATGTAGGATACGTTTTTGGTGTAGGTGTGTAGTGCCTTCATGCATTAAAGTCCTATACTGTTACCACAAGGTTTTTATCAATATTGCATGCTTTGCTATAATTGTGATCTGATGCGCACTACTAGGGAGTAGTAATAGCCTACATTTACTCCATTTGTGTACAATATGTCTGTGGTAATAAACACCCAGGTCTTTAGTGAGGCTTCTATGGCATTCTCCAGCTTGAAGAAAATATTTCTCCTGAGGTCCTCTTGAATTTCCTTTGATCAGGGGATATGATTCATATGTACAGGTCTGTTCTGAGAAGACAGATTGTGCCAGCAACCAAACCTTTGGTGCCTCTTTATTTAAAGTTAAACTAAAGTCAAAACGTTTTTTTTTAGTTTTGGATACAATGGAGATTAATTAGCTCACCTGTCAGTTTTCGTTGCTGTCTATGCCCGTTTACTGTTATCACCGAAAGTGAAAGTAAATTTTGGGTTGACATCAAACAGTAACAGATTGGAAATCCCCCAATGGGGGCACTACTTCTGGTGACCCCAATGACACCCTTGTGATTCCTTTAGGATTTTCTCTCACTTCCCATTTTGGTTAGTGAACAGGAAGTGAGAGAAATCTCCCCTATGGGACACAGATGGCAAAAAAAAAAAAAACTGACAGGGAGTTAAAACCCTCCCTTACTCTATCCAAAGTGAAAAACAATACCTTTAGTTACACTCTAGGGTCTGGTCAACTTCAAATCTAATTTGTAAATTAATCCAAAAGTTGATTGGAATATTAGAAGTCCATACTTTTTCTTTAAGGGTTCACATATTTTTTTCCCATCAAGGACCTTCATTGTTGACAACATTTGTTCAATAAATTAATGACAATGTAAAATGATGTTTGCCTGTTAAATAGGGCCATTTTTATTATTATGACTAAAAATACAAACACTTTTTAAGAGCCATTTATACAGAAATCCATATAATTCCAAAAGGTTTGTTAATGCTTTCTTGGAACTTCATAAACTCAATCTAATATCCATGCCACAGTCATACTGTACATGTCTAAAATAGTAATTTGACAGACACTAATTACTTTCCAATAAGTTTATGGCCAATGGAAAGAAACGCGCACACATGTACTGACCTTGCTATCTCCATATAGGTAGTGTTGCAAATGGGGATTTAAACAAGAACTACACCACTACAAGGCCATATTTGCTAATGACTGTACTGCTGTGTCACCCAAAAAATACATAAAAATAGGTCCTAAAAATTTGTATCAGTCACATGAAATCAGAAATAGCATCCCACTGAATGGCACTGAGACTTCATAGTAGGGCTGAAGTATGCAGGGTATATGGCAGTTTCCTTGTGATTGATTCTGCTGCAGTGTGTTCTGACTTTATAGTCCTATTCCTAGATAAGAACCCATTCTAGATGTCTGGTCTGTCTTTATGAGTCCCTCAGCCAGAAAAAGAAAAGCCTGTGATATTACTGCGTGTATACACCTCTATAGGATAAGGATGTATACACATCTCTTAACACAGCAAACCAGAAAATGGCTGTTAATCTACATATATTGCAGTGGATTGGCTTCGTATGTAAATGGTAACATAAAATATATGGTAAAAGAATATGTTCCAAATATACATTATAGAGTTGTTATCTGATGTGTAAGGTGGTTTATTGTAGTTGACATTTAAGGAAACTGCACAAAAGAATACAGTCTCTCCTTTTAATTGAAAAAAGAAAGATGCCTATATGTCAGAGATGGCTACGACTAAGAAAAGGAAACCCATCTGCCTTCTGATTGGATCATTCTAAGCATGCTATCCTCCTCTTACTGAAACATAGTGACAGCATTTGAGCATTTTGAAAATACTCTGACAATACAAGGTTGTCAGCAAATACACGTAGGAGGTTTAAGAAGATATGTGTGGAAGAGCCTGCATGGAATGTGACAGAATAATACGGAGGAAAAGCTATCGCACATTTTATGCTGCCGATACCTTAGACAGAACTGCACATTATCTAGGTGCTGTGTGACTCTAATGTGTTTATACCCCAGAAATCTTTATGGAAGCTAAACACACAGCTCTAGTTATTGTTACCAAACCAGCAAAATCTAATAAAACTAAGAATCAATAGATGAGCAATTCAAATCTTTGAAGCTTGCCAGCTTACAATTGTTTGTTTCATAGCTACGTGAGATACAGGCAATACTTCCCATCAAATCAAGTCCAAACACAGCACTGGTCCTGACATATGTGTTGTAAATACTAGGAAAATACATTTATGTGTGTTTCTTACCATTGTTTAGAGCTCCTGTAATGTGAAAGTGGTTGAAACAGAAAACGGTGAACGTGCCTTGTAAAAATCACAATTTTAATGAGTGCTAATCACTGTATAGTATGAATCTCAACCTCAAAAAAGCAATAAGTCAAAAACAGTTTAGCAGAAAGTGAATTGGGTTTTTAAAGCTGAACTCTAGGCAAGCTGGCTGAACACAAATGGCTGGAATACAAATATGGGAAATGTTTCACATGCCAAAGGATCAGCTAATCAGAAAAGTCATACATCCCTGACCAGATCCTTGACCTCTGCTGCAACAGCAGTGCAGCTTGGTCAATGACACACCCACATCTTGTTGAATGGACGGTGAAGCAGCAGTAGCACAGTTATTACCACCATCACTCTAGGGACAGTAATTTCAAAGAACAAGTGTTTGACAGTCTTGGACAGTTTGTAACTAGGCTTCAACCATTTTCAAAGTTCTGCCATCTGAATTTGGGACAGTCCCATTAAACAATGACTATTTGCACACTATCCTAGGTGATCATCTATGAAATTTGACCTGAGAAATGGGAAATGTACTATAAAATAAAAAGAAAGAACAATTCAACTTGTGAATTTGCCATGTGTTGTGGTTTAATTGACCTTTCTTGGTATTTTTTTTTATTTAAGCTGTTTACAATTCAGTTCATTTTCAAGCAGTTCATATTAGTGGCATCAACATGGATTAACAAATCAATAATATTAATATTATGAAACTAGGATTCAGGCTTTGGAATGTGCATTAATGACTTATTTTTAATCCACTCTGAATACATCTTAATGAGTGGAAATAACTTTAAATTCTTTCATTTAAAAGGTGCTGCAGTGAAAGTTTATGTTTTGGCCCATTTAATACTAGAGCTCGAGGCTCTGGCCTACTTGTAATGGTGTTTTTTTATGATGGTAACCCACATTGGCAGCATATTTAAGATTGCTCCAGCTCTGAAAAGACTCAGCTACAAAACAAAAGACAATTAATTGCAAGTTCAAAAGCTTTACACATGAGTTTTACCTCAGGTGCTGTACAGTACACAGATATATTTCAAGCCACTTCCCTGGCTAAACATCTGCAGTAGAAGCGTACATTCTTGATAAATGAGATAAGCAAAAGTATGACTTTAATTAGAAAAAAAAATGATTTTGCAAAAATATTTTGCAACAACAAATTCTTTTTTTTTCATTTAATTTAATCTTGGATGTTGCCTTGGCAAGGTACATTAAGAAGTATAGCTAAAATACTTTTGCTTATCTTCAATTACTAATTCTTAGTAGATCGTTTAATTTTATTGTAGCTGCATTCCAAAACAGCTCTCTGCATGTTACATGATTAAAAGTGTAACTTAAAGGTGGTATTTTGTATTTGTCATGTGCCTTCTTTACAATGCGAGGCCCACTAACATACGATTTTATTATTGTAAATAAAGATAGAATACAATACATACCATCCAATTAAATATGGGCAGAACAGTGGCTAAATGGTTAGCAGTTCTGCCTGGAAGCAATCCCAACCATGGCATCGCCTGCCTGCGTGGGTTTCCTCAGGGTACTTTGGATTCCTCCCACACTCCAAAGACATGCTGGTAGGTTAATTGGATCCTGTCTAAATTGGCCCTAGTATGTGTATGTAAGTTAGGGACCATATATATATGTAAAGTGCTGAATAAATTGACGGCGCTATATCAATACCTGTAATAATAAATAAATCAGTTAAAAAGAACATTAATTCTGGCTTCACAAAACTGCTATTATCTGATATAATTGATATTAAATTGCTTGTGATGGCATAGACTGCCCATACACATGCCGGACAACAAGGACTAGAAACAAGCCATGTAGGAGTTCCCAAGTGGGTGAAAATGAGTGCTTGTCATTATTGGAAGCATTTATATTGTACAGAGATTTTGCAGCTTATTTTGAAAAAAGGGAACAAGACCACTGAGTATTCAATGCTCATCCATTGACTTTATGAAGTGAGCACCATAGGGGGTTTCAGTGCCAGCATGGTTACATGGGCCGATGTGAGGTTACAGCCATCTATTGCAAAGTTTTGTGTAATACTGCTTTTGTGCTGCCTTAGGGAGGCACAACATAAGCAGAATGACAAATAGTGAGCAATCTACCCATTCTCACTCACAGCACCAGGACCCCTTATGATCTTCTACCTGACTCAGAAAGTTGAAAGGTTTGTTCCCTTTTCTCCATAGGATAGGGAAAGACCAGCAAGGTGTCATGTAGATGTGTATATGTGTGTATATATATATATATATATACAGTCATGGCCGAAATTGTTGGCACCCTTGATATTTTTCCTGAAAATCAAGTATTTCACACAAAAAAGGTATTGCATTAACACATGTTTTGCTATACACATGTTTATTCCCTTTGTATGTATTGGAACAAATATAAAACAGAGGCAGAAAAGCAAATATGACATAATGTCACACAAAACCCCAAAAATGGGCTGGACAAAAGTATTGGCACCCTTAACTTAATATTTGGTTGCACACCCTTTGGAAAACATAACTGAAATCAGTCGCTTCCTATAACCATCAATAAGCTTCTGACACCTCTCACCCGGAATTTTGGACCACTCTTCCTTTGCAAACAGCTCCAGGTCTCTCTTATTGGAAGGACACCTTTTCCCAACAGCAATTTTAAGATCTCTCCACAGGTGTTCAATGGGATTTAGATCTGGGCTCATTGCTGGCCACTTCAGAACTCTCCAGCGCTTCTTTGCCATCCATTTCTGAGTGCTTTTTGACGTATGTTTGGGGTCATTGTCCTGCTGGAAGACCCAGGATCTTGGACGCAAACCCAGCTTTCTGACACTGGGCCCTACAGTGCGACCCAAAATCCTTTGGTAATCCTCAGATTTCATGATGCCTTGCACACAGTCAAGGCACCCAGTGCCAGAGGCAGCAAAACAACCCCAAAACATCATTGAACCTCCACCATATTTTACCGTAGGTACTGTGTTTTGTTCTTTGTAGGCCTCATTCCGTTTTCGGTAAACAGTAGAATGATGTGCTTTACCGAAAAGCTCTATCTTGGTCTCATCTGTCCACAAGACGTTTTCCCAGAAGGCTTTTGGCTTACTCAAGTACATTTTGGCAAACTGTAGTCTTGCTTTTTTATGTCTCTGTGTCAGCAGTGGGGTCCTCCTGGGTCTCCTGCCATAGCGTTTCATTTCATTTAAATGTCGACGGATAGTTCGCGCTGACACTGATGCTCCCTGAGCCTGCAGGACAGCTTGAATGTCTTTGGAACATGTTTGGGGCTGCTTATCCACCATCCGGACTATTCTGCGTTGCAATCTTTCATCAATTTTCCTCATCCGTCCACGACCAGGGAGATTAGCTACAGTGCCATGGGTTGCAAACTTCTTGATAATGTTGCGCACTGTGGACAAAGGCAAATCTAGTTCTCTGGAGATGGACTTGTAACCTTGAGATTGTTGATATTTTGCCACAATTTTGGTTCTCAGGTCCTCAGACAGTTCTCGTCTCCTCTTTCTGTTGTCCATGCTTAGTGTGGCACAGACAGACACACAATGCAAAGGTTAAGTGAACGTCTCTCCTTTTTATCTGCTTTCAGGTGTGATTTCTATATTGCCCACACCTGTTACTTGCCCCAGGTGAGTTTACAGGAGCATCACATGCTTGTAACATTCTTATTTATCCGCAGTTGTGAAAGGGTGCCAATACTTTTGTCCAGCCCATTTTTGGAGGTTTGTGTGACATTATGTCGAATTTGCTTTCTTTCCTCCCTTTTTTTGTTTTGTCCCAATACACACAAAGGGAATAAACATGTGTATAGCAAAACATGTGTTAATGCAATACGTTTCGTGAGAAATACATGATTTCCTGGAGAAATATCAAGGGTGCCAACAATTTCGGCCATGACTGTATATATGTACATCTGGAAATCAAGTCTTAGAGGTCTCACCAGCAGCCAATTTAAAAAAGAGTTTGACATTTTCTTTCAAAAACTGAGGTATTCTTTTTTGGGGGGACTAATCCCTTAGGGTGTTTAAAAATGGAGGGGAATGAATACTGAACGTGTTCATTTTAATATCTGATGCTGAACTTGCTTTCACTTTCCAACCAGCTCTTGGATAATGGTAACTGAAACTTAAAGTGGTTGCCAACACTACCACCTTCCTTTGAGTTTTATAAGGCCTTGTGTCAGAACTGAACTATGAAAAATGTACTTTTTCCCAATGTACCTTAAATTGGTTTAAACTACTTTTTCCCAGAATAATGACCTTGCCTCATACAACTTCAAAATCATATTTCTTGTAGTGTGTTTATGTAGTATCTGTGTTTTATTTTTGTAAACATATTAGGTAACTGTTTTAACGCTGCAGAAATATAATAATTATAAATGTAAGCAACATTTTAGACTGACTTCCGGCACTTTTTCGAATTCTCATTGACCGTGTCCTTCCTGGAACAAAGTGAGTAATATATACTTGTGAAAAGTCTGTCATTTACCGAGCAGCTGCCAATCCCTTCTCAGCATATAAAAAGTTTCTTGTGAACAGTGAAAACATGGCTTAAGTGCCGACATCCCAGCCTCACACTTGGATTCCTTAGAGATTATTGTGCAAATACTGTATGAATCATTAAACAGTTGGGCTACTTCAGCAATAACTTGCTGAAATGTTACATTCTAGAGAATGCACTGACTTAATATGCATATTAAGATACAAGCATACAGTATAATAACCCTAAAGCCCAATTGTATTCTCACAACTTTTTCTCTCTGTATAGTCACATACCCCCGCATGTTAGGATTTGCAACTGATTTTTGCTTAAAGTGTTACTAAACCCAGGACTCCGCATTCACTCTATGTGGTATCTCACACTACACAGAACATGGAAATGCAATTATTTTATTAAATATAAACTGCTAAATACCTTATCTCATCAGCAGTTAGAGCAGTATTGTGACTTCTATCAGTGTCCAGCAAAGCACTGGTTAACTCTTGTAGGAGTTTTTATTCTTCCCGAATTGTTCTATGAGGCTGCAGGACCCCTGATCCTGTCTGGACAGTGCTGATTGGCCCTGTGCTGATTACATGCACCCTCCCAGGAAAAAAAAAAAAGACTCTAGTAATATACACCAAACTGAACATTCTTGCCCCCAAGGCTCTGTACTATCAGCAGATGGATTGGGGACTGTGGTAAAAGGGGAGGATCAGAGAAGACAGGATCAAACAGCATTTTTACACAATGCAGAGGATTAACCCCTTAGGTTCCACAGCGAGTATAACAAGCACGCTTTACTGCATTTACAGACTGATTTTACTGCTGTGGGTTTAGTAACACTTTAAAAATGTTTTAAAACACCTTTTAACACTGATAATATATGCTGCTTTTTGCTCTTCTCTCTGGTCTGCACTGGCATAGCTGAGTAATAGCTCCATCCCTCAGTAGAAGTGTCCACATGCTACTGCAGGGAAAAGAAGAGGCGTGCCTGACCAGGTTTGTGTGCTGAGAGTAGTGGGACAATGGAATTAAGAAAATGAAAATGGGGGTTGTAAGGACAATGTCCATCTTACTGCATATTTATTTTTAGTGACTTCAATTGGACTTTAAAGTTAACCAGAACTGAAAAAGTGCCCTGCCTATCAGTGAGACCACACACTTAGGTTCTTTTATTTATTTGCCAACCAGGGTGCCCAATACTGACGCACACTAGTATATAAATGTCCACTAGATTTCTTGATTATGAGCCAGGCACCACCCACAATTGCCTCCTAAGGTGTATTATTATCCCTTTATCATGATGGGCAGCCTTACCACTAGGGTTGCTAGTAAATGTAAATTTACCCCAATCAAGCAGAAGATATAAAGAGTTCTGACTTTCCTGCCTTTTTCCTAGTCATTCACTCAAAGTTCTGAAGTCAGCATTATGGCCAGAGAACAAGTATTTTCAGAAAAAAGTAGCAAAAGCTGCCTCTCATTTGTTTACATCAAATGTTAACATTAATTCATCACTGATTTTTTTAATGTTGTACTAACATTTGTTGTGTATGGTAGCTTTGCACAGTGTGAGACTACTTAATTGTTCTTCATTGGACCAAACAAGGAAATCAGCTGTGATAAATCAAAAATCTTTCCCTGAGATCTGAGTTTTATTTCAGTCATCTTGAATTTGGATAAGCTTTTAAAATAATTTAAAATATACCTATACATTAAATAATATTCCAAACCACTTATAGTTTTTATTTAGTTCTTCTTTAACAGTTTTCCTTTTTTTAAAAATGAAATAAAATGCCATATAAATATTTATGTATTTAAAGGGTTATTTAAATGTTCAATTTTCACTCTTATTCATCTGTTCCTGAAATCTTTATTATCTGAAAATAAATCTGGAAAATAAAAGAAAAATCATAATCAAAATAAGGATTTGAGATGTAAGTTTATCCAAACCAGTCTCATTTCGGTACTCCGGGCCAAACCACTTCTGGTATTTCATGCAAAGCAATGACAGCATACCTTCTTGTTATTATTTGTGCATAGAAGGCCAAACCAAATGCCTGGGTGGGTCCCCCAAGACGGGGATCTGGTAGTTTTTTCCGTCCACAGGACCCCATTTACATTCAAATGAACTTGCTTCTTGTGAATGGTTGGCTCACATATGAATACCACACCACCACAGACACTGCAATTAAATCACAATCACAAGTATAGAAGCCACCAACATATTGCTAAATAAGGCTTAAGAACATTGGTTAAAGTACATAAAAAGAAGTGGTATTGTACAGCTGAAAAGCACACTGCAGTTATGAAAGGGGTTATTTTGAAGTCGTCTACTTGGTTAACTGTTACTGTGCTTTGGCTGCCATTCATAGAAATGTAAAAGTAGAATATAAAGGTTACATGTAAAAGGCTTACGCAGTTTAGATAACAATTCATGACTGACTACACTAAAAGCAGCAGAGATCATACATTTAAAGAGAACCAGTCATGACTGGGTTTAGAGTGCCAATTTTTTTTCTTTGGAATGGTAAAGAGTTAACAACCCTTTCATGTTTGTATTGCTGTCTGCATTCCTACTGGGGAGATTCACCCTGCTTATTTGTCCTGGTGACCACTGTCTCCAAAATACAAAGTGACAGGAAATCAAAATATTTAGTTACCACTGGAAAAGATCACAAGGGAATAGTTCCAATGGAATGACAGCTGTCTAAGAGAGAAATTATCTCATTTTGGAGAGATTTCTTCTTTCTTCCTGCCGTGTCTACAGAAAAGGAAGTTAAGGTGATCTCATGAATGGGACATGAGATAATAAAAAATCTGACAGGTGTTTTACCTTATATTTACTCTGTCCAAACCATGCCTACATAATGTGTATAAAAATGGCCACTTGCATTCTCTATTAAAAGCTTTGTCTGCAGCCAGACACAAAGCATTTTCACCCCATAACAGGAAGTGCCTGGGCAAGGACCCTTATGGCAGGATCACCAGGTACAATTTTATTCAAAGCAAAAGAACTCAAAATGATTAAAAATTATTTTTAAAATTAAATTACCATGTTATATATCATAGTAGATGTTAGTGAATGGCTTTACATATACTGCTGGTAAAAGTTTTTACTGGATTTATTGTTAGTTGTTTACTAACATTATGGGGGTGATTTACTAAAACTGTAAAGTGCAAAATCTGGTGCAGCTGTGCACAGACACAAATCAGCTTCCAGGTTTTATTGTCATAGCTTAACTGAACAAGAAGCTGATTGGGTACCACACACAGCTGCACTCTCCAGTTTAGTAAATAAACCCCAATGTCTGTTTAAAATATTAGGATTATTATACAGGATTTATATAGCGCCAACAGTTTGCTCAATATAATGGGAGACAATACAGCAACAATACAGTTCAATACAAGGATTATAAAAATGTGTGTAAACTCCAAACTTCATATGACAGAAACTAACGATCAAATAATAATAATAGTGAGCCATTCATGGTAGGATATTTAAAGCTGATTTTGGATTGGTTCCCAGGGGCTACAGCACATCACTTTCTTTTATGTCACAGTAATACTCATAAGACCCTATGTTCTCTTCAGGCCTAATTCACTTCCTCTTAGCCAGAGCCATGAGGTTTGGATGATGCTGGCCTTAAAGGAAGCATGCCTTGTATAGGACGTTTGTAGCAGCAATATACAGAGGAAGATGTAGCTTTATTTCCACTCCTTTCCAACAGGAAAGTGCATTGAGCTAATGCCCTAGAGAAGCGTACACTGTCAAGACAGTTTTACACTCCACACATTTCCTTCTGTGAAGCAGACATGACAAATGTGGGAAAGTCTACAGCTGTCACATGTGGGATTAGCCAGTTTGCTTGTGGTCAATTGAACTCTGCATTATGAGGAAATCATTAACTATGTGTACAGGTAAAATGCGGGAAATAAATGAGAAGACAATCCAAACTGTGATACATCTACTCTTTTCGTGTGCGAATGCATAGTATCGAATACATCTATTTTTTAGTTAATATTTACAGATCCCTCCTAGATTGTAAGCTCGAAAGAGCAGGGCCCTCGATCCCCTCATGTTTTGCATTGTATTGGTATTGTTCTGTCACATGTTCTGTCCCCTTTTGTAATGTACAGCGCTGAGCGAACCATTGGCGCTTTATAAATACTGTATAATAATAATAATAATATTTTTTTTTTTTATTAATTCCTACATTTTAGTATGTGTGTGTCTGTGAAATACTCTAGCCTTACTGCATTGTGAAGGTAGGTGTGTTCACTTTAAACATAAAGCCATTTGAAGATTGCACCATATTTTATATTTGAATTGATCAGAGGTTTCCTCTCACTTTATATTTCTTAAATCAGGACCACATTCTCTCCTCAGTTTATTTTGGATTTTAGTAAATCAGATCCAATAGCTTTCCAACAGTTTAAGGCTCCATAGCATGGAGGGTAGTGTCAAGCTACCTAACATTCCGAGTCCTTCTCATCTTAACTCAATGATAAGAAAAGTGAATATGTCTGAGTACACAAGAGTACAAATGAGTATACTGTATTTTACAGCAGTAGGCACGTAAGAGTACTCAGAAATGCAGGAAAGCCTGCTGGACTCCATCTTTGAAGTTAATGTAAGCAGGTATTTTTTTATACTATATTTTCCCTCTTTGCTAAATATATGCACTCTTGCAAAAATGATTAATATTGGTAGAGAATGGTTAAAACAGGGAAAAAGTAAGCTGCATACAAAACAATATGACCTGTAGTAAAGGAGAAAACATTTTTGGCAGTCACCGCTTGGCTTCCTGTCTGTGACCTCTCAAAAGCACTGGAGGCCAGGGTTAATGGCCTTTCCAATCTCTGTGATAAGAATTCATTTTGTACTATTACCAGCAGTTATCAGAGGAGCCTGCTGCATCACTTCAGCAGGGTTCAATCAATGAGAGGACCTAATGAAGTAACCAGCTGTAGCTCTGTTTCCTTGGTCAACTCTATCAGCCAAATAAGATCTATCAGTCACATCATAGGACCTGCCCTAGCTGTGGCGTCTTTGCATGCTGCACCCGTATGCATATGAACTAATGACACCCAGCTATTTTCTATTTAATCTTCTCTTTTGATATAGCTTTCCTAACACAGAAAATGGAATGAAATGGGCTCAGAGATGCTGCATTAAGAGGACAATAATGCAGGATTAAAGAAGAGCGGATTTGTAGGACAGCACAAAGAGTTTGTTTTAATAGCAGAAAAAAAAGTGCAAATTGCTTGGTTTTGTGGTTAGAGCTAGCTTGGAAGATATTCTGAAATAGGGACATTCATTTTGTTTATTATTTTAAGCCAAGGATGATCAAATGTCATAAACATCCCTAATTACAGGATTTAATGTTGAATGGCCATTTAAAAAAGAAACATAATTACAGCGATATATTTAGACTTGGTCAGATGTCTGTCAACATAACTGCAGCCCTTCACTATTCACTCCAGCAGGATGGCACACAAAGCTGTACATGAACACTTGCCAGCCGATAAAACACAGTGTTCACCATAATGCTACACATCATTTAGTTAGATTCAAAAATGCAGGGCAAAGTAACCCATAACAAAACTATTTCAAATGATTACATTATGTGAAAAGATTTTGAGCTGTTGCTAAAGGTTACCATAAAGTTCATGCTTGCTGTGAACAATTTTCTGTACACTGTCTACATATCACATTTCATTGGCTGAACTGAATGCACAAAATGGAATTTAAGCCATCAATTTTATTAAAAGTGCCTTGCCGATTATCTCATCTACCTGGCAAATTTTGTCTGACTGAAAACAATACACTTTCTGCAATCTCTAATGATAAAAAACAACCACAGTGCTATTGATAGAAATCATGCGATCTTTTCCTAGGCTTAAAGTGCTTGCAAAGGCTGAATGTTTCTTTTTACCTTAATGCATTCTCTGCATTAATGTAAAAAAAACCTTCTAGTGTCAGCTCCCCCCTTCAATACTTACCTGAGCCTGATCTTGATCCAGCACTGTGCCGAGAGCATTGGCACTGCTCTCTCCTTCCTCACTGGACTTAGTGAGATCAGTGGGAGCCATTGGATCTTGATGCTGTCAATCAAATCCAGTTATAAGGGAACTGGGGGTGGGGCCAATCTGCACTGTGTGTGTGTCTATGAACAAATAGAGTTCAGCTTGGGATCAAGCCCGAACGTGTGCAAACACAGGAAGTGGCTTTCTATGGTGGCACTTGGAAAAACGGAGGAGCCCAGAGTTCCGGGGGGAAGGGGGCCCCAGAATAGGAGGAATGGAGCTGCTCTGTGCAAAACGATTGCACAGAGCAGGTAAGTATGTTTCTTATTAAAAAAAAAAAATGTACACTTTAAATCTGGACTCCGGGCACAAAAACTTACATTGAAATGCATTCCGTTATAACCACAAGGGATATAAATCCACTTTGTGTGCATCAAATACTTCAGCCAACCTAGTTATTCGTGGTGACACAATGACTGTGCTGTACATAGCCTGTGCAGACAGCAGAACTGTGGGAGGGACCCAGCAGGCTCACCCACTTTAGGCTGCCTGCAAAAAACTACAAGAGGGGGCGGATACAAGACCAGTTACCTTGCAAAAGAGAAGGAGCAGCATTAACTGGTCTTTATTACAGTTAGTTTGACTGCAGACTGAATTACTGCACAGATCTGAATGAAATACACAAAGAACACTGAGATTCAACAAACAATATATACAGTATATGCCTTTTGTTCTTAAACAATATTTGCTTATCCTGGAGTTCAGCTTTAAGGCCACTTTAGCAAACTGTGAACAGTGTTCTATGTTAATGACAACAAAGGGTGCTTCTTATTAAAAATAATATTGTAATCAGGAAGTGCTGACATTCCCATTTGTGTCCTGTGACAAGTGAAATTTGATGAAATGGTAAACTTTAAAAATACTGAAATGGTAAAACTAGGAAGACGTTTACATTACACAATACATGATGTTCATGTTAGCACATCTGTGATCTTAAAATACAACCATTCAGATGTATTAATAATGGGATTGTATTGTATCTACACACCAAATCTTTTTCTGCACTGACAACAAAGAACAGATGAACACTGCAAACATTTCCCAAGTATTGCTGGTGACCCTAACAGGCATCTGGTGTGTCCTCTGACTTCTTATCAGTAGTTGTTGTGGCAGGAGACTTTGAAGGCAAGGTATTAGTCACTAAACTACTGCTGATTCAGAGATAGAAATGTGTTTGGTGAAAGTAAATTAATCTACTTTAAAGAAAACTTGTGCATTGAAAATAGTTGTGGGTGCCTGTACACAAGTAGTCTCTTCTCTAAATCCCCAAACAGTGGAGTGCCCTAATATTTAAATAATGACCAGCTTCCAATGTCACTGATTCTGGTCAGGTTGATGGCATAATTTCCAAGGCAGCCATTCATTTTACAAAGCTATCCTTACCAACAAAACATTAGATTGTGACCATAGAAATGTAAATCTATGCATGCCAACAGTAAAGACCAAAAACACTTCACTAATTAGAGTAGTTGGTTGGTGTTTGGAATAGTTGGTATTCCATCAGTTTGAGCACTGCTGCTCTCAAACCAGGATATTTGGACTTGTCAGCCTGGTTAATAGCAGTTTTTGGATGACAAACTGGCCAATAAAAGGAATGAGTACAAGTGAATATGACAGAACGTATGCAGGGTGCAAAACAGATATTTGACAACACATTTGAATTTTAGTGCACTTGAGGATATATGGGTATGTCCATTTAGGGAAAGGGGCTAAATAAAACCCCAGAGAAGAAGGAACATGAAGTAACTGTGGAAGTCAGGAAAGTGCAGCATCCTAATAGTAGAAGCAAGTAGACTGAACATAATGCTCACAGCCTAATTGCAGTCTGGTGCACTGCATACATCATTTATTGCATTAATAGCATGCTAATCTAAGTAAATATACATTGTATCCATATCAACACATTTTTTAACTAGTATAATGCCATCTGTCAGCACAACAAGGCGTATAGAAAAGATTAGGCTGAGTCACTAGCCAAGAGTAAGCATGCATCCAGCAAAATAAAAATACAGTCAAAACGCCCAATACTCCTGCATACTTGTTCCAGAGCAGTGACCCCTCTGAATCAGCATGACAGCCAGGCATCTAGGATGTTTACAAGAATAGTAGTCTACTTATTTTCTAAGTACAGATTTCTTGGAATACAAAGGGTTAAAGTAGCTTACATGTGTTTAAAAGCACTAACACCCCAGCCTCAGTTCCAGCTGCCATTTCAGGCGGTGTTGTAAAAGCACCAAGTAATTCAAGCTACAGCTGCCTCTCTGCTGCTATGCTGAAAGCCACGTGTAGCCAAGTTTACTTTATTGGGTTAATCATGATGACTCTCATAAAATAAAATTTGTATCCTTTTAACTCAACTGCCCTCTTTGTCATATTGAAAACGAAACAAAGCAGAGCTTTTTCCCCCTCCGCGCAGACAAATGATATCTACGGGAAGCAAAATAAATAAAATTACTTGGTGACCCACAACTGGGTAAACTTGTGCGTATGCACCCGATGCCTAATTCCATTAAGAGCTAAACCATGTTAGATGGATGGCTGCATATAAAGTAATGAATAATGATCTAGGCATGTCCCTTGCATATACCTCTTCTGAATTACTATATACTCAATTTAATGTTGGAATACACAGACCACATTTGTTTGTTAGTCTGTGCGTTAAATGTAAATTGTTTTATCCACAATAAACCACTGTAATCAAATGAACTAATAAATAGACAACTAAGAGCTTGATAAACTATAGGCAGTCAAACCTTTTTTTTTTCTCTCCATGCAACTTTATACATTTTCACAGAAGTGACATAGCTTTCTACCAGTGAGAGTGCATGGGAGCTGAGAGATAAGTCTATGCCTGACAGGCATTTGGGGAATGTGTCAGTTTTTCTATGCAGCGCGCTGATTGCTGGCTATTGATTGTATTCGAACAAATTTGCCACCCCAAAAAGGGAAAAAAAAGTAGCTGATAACAATTTAAGTAGAAAAGGATGATCAATATTTAAAAGACTGTCCTTATTGATTTAAAATTAACTTTCAATTAAGAGATCCATAGGACTCTTAACAGCGACACTTATCCTTTCAGGACAAAGTAAAGGTACATTTATTGATACAGTTTCATTGCAGTGGCTGGTTTCTCATTGATCTATCTGCACAAAGGGTGTCGTTAGAGTCACTGCACTTGAACTTGATATCTTGGGATTTCCTCTCTCTACAGGATAACACAAGCTTGAGTATATTAACTTAAGTGGAATAAACAGATGCAGTGGGAAGGACAAGGTAGTTGCTTTTGTGTACAGTTTGTAATTATATGTGTATGTGAAGACAATGCTGCACATCATTGTGCTTTTTTTGATTCTCTTATTTCACTGTGGGTCTCCCAGAGCAGGGCTTTTTGATTGAAAACATACCCTTTGCAGTCTCTAATAATGTGAAACAATCACAGTGTTCAAGATAGCCAGAGACCATGGGGGAGATTTGCTAAAAATCTGGTGCAGCTGTGCATAGTAACCAATCAGCTTCTAAATTCTGCTTGTTCAATTAAGCTTTGACAATAACACCTGGAAGAGCTGACTGGTTTCTATACAGTGCTGCACCAGATTTTGCACCATGCAGTTTTAGTAAGTAAACCCCACGTGACATTTTAAATCATATGATGAGTGAATTTTAGTCTTCAAATCTGGATTTCACATTTTCTATGCAACTAAGTGGGAAATATTTTATTCTTGACCACTGGTTGGTCCTTCGACCTGCAGGAAGTTTGCTATGTGCATAAGGACTCATTTATGCTTGGTGCTGTCATTGATGCTCCCTCTAAAAGCAATCTGAGATGGACTGCTTTTCAGAGGCATCTGACAGGTGACTAGGAGGTGTCACCTAATCTCCAACTGTTTTAAATCTTGAAAGGCCACAGCACCTCACCACAACTGCGGGCATTACATGCAGTTGTAGGGTGGTTGTGGAGTGGCCCCATTCACTGGAATGGATCACATTTGGCATCAGATCTGAACACGACCTGTGGTATAATTTTTGATGCCCTCTGGCCACCTGTTTTTACCCCCCCAAGACCTAAGGAATTCTTCCCTAGTAATCACAACTAGTAATAATTATCTCTTAAATAACCACTTAACATTCAGTTGTTTTTAAAGCCCAGCTCTGGGCAGGCTAGTAAATGCAGAAGAGACATGCAATGTCCCCATGTGAGAGCACAATAGCTCAGTGGGGGGGATCGCCTCACTAACATCGCTTAGTTAGTAAGGTGACCTCTCAGTTTTTTTTTTATTCAGCCCACTGGGTTGAATGAACAAAAACTCCCCATGTGTACTGACTTGATCCTAAATGGCCTGTCCTCACATACATACTGAATATATTAATACACTATCATGTATTAATTAGTACTGTAATATTTGTTTTAGCATATACTGGATATGAGAGTTACGCAAGAGCATATTTGAGTCACATCTTTATTGCACAACCAATTTATATAAAAATGCAATATATCATCCATGATCATATGGTGCACTATGAAACTCATTTTCACTCTACTAGAAAATGTACAAAGGGGAAAATGACAGATGTGGACATCTAGATTTTAGAAATGCTAGAAAGGACAATGGCAAAAACTAATTTAAATAAATCAGCACAGGACATAAATGTATTCTATTTCATCAGCAGTGTACTGTTTTTTTCTCTGTGCTTGTATATAACAACTGGAGGCTCCTTGTTCAAGCTTCTGATGCCTGCCTGACACTATTTTCCAATCCCTATTTCACTTTTATTATTATTAGAAAAAAAATATTGCCCAGAACTGTCTGCTTGGTAAAATGAGGTTGCCCCAAGATGACCCTTTCATTACCTATTCATTTGCTGTGATGCAGCTCCTGCAAAGCAAATGCAAGCGGCCTAATGAAGTTAACTCTTTCCAACCTGGAGGGGCCAATGAACCTTTCACTGAACATCAAGAAAAAGCATCAGCATTAGATATTGTCAAATGAATTAAACTAAGCCTGAGACAAACAATATCACCAAATACTGTATATACCATTTTTGTACCAAATTGTTCTGTCCTTCCATGAACAGTGTTGGCGGTCATTTTAGTAAGCATATCATATCAAGCCTATACGTTCTTGAGACTGTATTCCTACAGCCACTGGACATAAGCAGCATGAAGTGCCCAAGCTATTCAGGCAGTGTTCCACCTGCATTTAACGTTCCCCCCAACAGGGACAATTGAAGCAAATAGCCACTTGCAGCCTGGATGCTGCATACATCAATCAATCAGGCTACCGTGCTTCCAAGCTCACCAAATATGCACATGTGTGCTCAGCTGACTCAATACATTCAGTCAGACCCAGCATTTTGGGGTGCTTGGTAGTGTTCTGAAGCATAGACTGAACACACTTTTTCATAGCTTGTCCAGTCAGGGCCTTAGTAATCAGCTAGTGCTCTGTGACATGAAATATGAAGTGCCCAATGTCATAATGATGTACTGTGTGTACTGTACATGATATTTGGGGCTCATCCACAAAATGGGTACTTCTACACTGACTGAAAGTGATGTTTACTTTAATGCAGAAAAAATTACACATAAATCAAAAGTACACAAAGGATACACCTTTGACTAGTATTAAGAATCAACTGCTCACCTCTCTCCTACAGCGCTTCATGTAATATATGAAAATCCTATTATATAAAACTCAGTTTTAGACCCATCTTTATTACTTATTAGTGATAAGTTTTGGGTTTGGGTCACACGAGTTCTAACTGAACTGGGAAACGCTGAGCTGGCTATGTTTGCCTGCCCCATTCCCTAGCTGCTACAATGTAAATAAAGCAGCCCAGGATTCTGAATGATGTAATTGGCTAAATACGATCCTAGCTTGTTTGTTGACATTCTAGCAGTGCCAGGGTTTCTCTCATTTGCAATGGGAGTAGCAGTGGGACAACTTCATTGTGTGGCATACAGATACCTTATTATAGAAGGGCTTACATATTCCTATAGTCCCCCTAGGGTTGCCACCTCATCCTTTTAAAACCGAACACATATTAATTACACAGGTTCTGTGGCTGATTAAAGCGGAGCTCCACCCAAAAGGGGAAGTTCCACTTTAAGGTCTGCTCCCCCGCTCCCCATTAAGGATTGTCACCTTTGGGGGGAGCGGGTACCCGATTTTGACAGGTACCAGCTCCCATTTCCTGCCTAGGCGACTGGAAAGTGTCCTCCCTCCTTCCCTGTAGTCTTTTGGGACACGTGACAGGTCCCAGAAGACTACAAGACCATTCATGAAGTGCAGTGCTACTCGTGCATGCGCAGTGAGTACCTGGCTGTGAAGCCGCAAGCTGTCACAGCCGGGTTCCCCCAATGAAGATGCTTGAGCCTGGAACACAGGATGGCCGGTGAAACGGGCTGTGGGGGACACACCGCGGGACAGGTAAGTGGCTGTTTTTTAAAAGTCAGCAGCTACAGTTTTTGTAGCTGCTGACTTTTATTTTTTGACAGGGTGAGTGGAACTCCGCTTTAAGGTGTTAATTAAACTAACCTAGTGCCTTATCTGCATTAAATTTGCCATAGGACCTGTGTAATTAACATGTGTTTGGTTTTAAAGGGATGAGGTAGCAACCATAAGTCCCCCACCCCTACATCCTCTTGGGGAATGAAAGTGGGGAAGGTCCTTGTCCTTCAACATGGGGACAGGGTGCCTTGAACAGGGAAGGGAGGCTTTACTGACACCCTAGCAAGTTATCTTTCCTATGTAGAAAGGCATGTGGCCTGGTGTAGTTTGGAAAAAGGGGAAAGTGCATAAACTGTTCTTTTTCTGGCAATCCAGGCTATATGCCTGGCTACAGATATAGTATACATTTTAAGGGAAACGCCATGTCATTAAAAAAAATGCGTGGGGTTCCCCTTAACGTTCCTTAAAAAAAAAATTAATATTCACAAATTATATTAAAATGTTACTTATAAAGAACTAGATTTATACTGTTGTGTAACTTCACATGCAAAAGACATCCCCCAAGCAAAGGATTTCTGTACTTTCAGTGTTGCCCCTTTAAGCTGCTGAACGGTATTTGCCATGGTAGTGCCCAACTATCCATATCCAAATATACAGTATAATATATATATACATACCTTCCATTATAAATGATCAGAATTCCTTTATGTGCTAGAGTTGCATTTTCTGAGGTTTATCCTAAAATTGTGCTTCATCTACTCACCATGATGCCCAAAGGCTCAGCAAGCAGCAACCCTCCTCCTCCCCTCCAAAATCCCACTCATCAAGTGCAGCATCACTTGGAATATATTAAGAATGTTGCAATTACAAAAGATGTGTGATGCCATTATTTCCAAGTTGAAATTAGATGATTATACTAATTAGGTGATGGCAGGTGGTATGGAACGACTTTCACAGTCCTCTGTGATATGCAGATAAATGTATGTACTATGTTTTAGACACTTGGAATTAGCAACAACTGACTTAAGCAGAATTGATTCCTAAGGTGCAAGAAAAGAAATTACTTTGATTTAACACTTCTTTAGCACATCAAAAAGGCGAAGACAGATTCCATTCTGGACAGACCCAACAACGTTAATTATGATCTCTCTTTGTATGTTGTTACAAAAGTTTTATGATAATAAGGTTATGAAATGACTACAACATTAAAGCATCTCCGATATAGAATGAGCTTAGGAAATAGCAGGATGTCATTAGCAATATATTCTAGCATATTTATTCAGTAATAAAAGCAACATTATAATGGAAACCAACTAAGCCCAAATATTGCTTAGCCATTGTTTTGGTCACTCAATTATTTGGTAGATCAAAGTAATTTATTTCTCTTTTTACTTCAATTTGATAATCAACATTTAAGGGTGAAGAAAAGGATTATTTAAATGTGGAAATACAATTTCTGAATGCATTAAAAAATGGCATATTTAATATTAGTCACCTTGACTAGTAGTAGAAATCTGATAAAGTTCAAATGACATTAATATGGTACGAAACCACATAGGTTTACGTGTTACCTACGCGCATTGTCATGATATTGTCATAAAGGACTTCAACTAGTATAAAGCTAGCCATAGAGGGATCAAAAGTTGTCTGGTTCAACCAGGAAGGGATGAATTTAAATCCATTCTATGGCTGGTCCTGTTCAAACTTATTGGAAAACGTTAATTCGATCAGTGTTGCAACCAATAGGATCAGTGTATTTTGACATTGGAGGAGTCCAGCTGACTTCTCCACTGTCAGAATACGACACAGTGGGCAGGATTCCCCCATCTGTATTGAGTGTATTCAGTGGATGGGGGAATCAGTTCAGTATTTTTTCACTCAGCCCACTGGCTGACCAGAAAAAACAAAACAAAATGAGCCATGTATGTCCAGCTTTAGTCCTGTGATCATATTAGGTAATGTCCCTTTATGTTTCTAGAATTCATTTGGCAAAGAGGAAGTTGGACTAGATTATGTTCAATCTTAGCTGTTCTGACACAGAACCCACCTTCCTGTACTTCAACTGCACATTAGAGGTAAGAGGAAAGTAATGTAAACATAGGACCATAGCAGTGCAGGCCACACAATACAATAACTAGGCTCCTCTTTTGAAAGGCATCTTTTTATACAGTATTTACTTATATGGATGTAATAGTCTGACCACGCAAAAAAAGGGAATTTTATGATAGTAAACTTAACCTTTAAGGACCCTGAAACAGTCACAAAATCCCCTTGACATGTTAATATACAAAGCATTCCCAGGCTGGATCATTGCAATCAAATATGCAAATATCTCACCAAGTTCCTTGAAAAACTCCAAACCTTGTACTGAGTTTTTCAAAGGCTATATCTACACTGCATAACTATCGGATAATGGAGATTGACTATTTTATATAGGCACATTTGTAATATAAATCAAAATCTGGCTCTTACCTGTTTTAGCACTGCTTAGGCACTGCTTTGCATTGTAATGATTTTGGTGTTTACCTAGAACTAGCCATAGATAACAAAAAGGATTCCTTAAACTCTGTTCTTTTTTTTTTTTTTTTAGGTATTACAGAAGTAAACCTTCTTCACCTGGTTTTTCATCAAAGCCCCGGAGATTCCATCAACAAAATCAATGTATGCATGTTCAGAGCAGTTTTCTGGGTTTTGTAAGACAAATCTTTCAAATGTGAGCTAGTTTAATGCTATTGAGCTGTGTTTCGATCTGACAGAGTGAGTGAATAGCAAGGAAACAGTTCGCTTACCACTGCTCACACTCTAGGAGTCTGGAATCAGGTACAGTTCTGTACAAACACAGCTGTGTCGTTTAACAGCAACCGCTAATGCTACCTAGACTAAATCCGACACCCAACGGTGGGCTGTTTAAACAAACAAATATTAAAAGAGCTTAAAAATTCAAGAAATGCCATTAGCTAATTTTATTTTCTTTTCAAGAGGTGTGCATGCATACAAATCACTGTTGTGCTACTGCTCCATGGCATACTGATTTAAAGAGATAAGTGCATTTATAGTTCACTTATTTAAGTAGACCCTCTTCCTATGCTGATATTTTAAAAAGCATGTATTTATGATGATCCCTTTCAAATTTTTTACAGCCTTTTTTCTAACACTTTCTCTGCTAATCAACCAGGTTATGGGCCTTCCACTGATGTGAACATCACAGGTAAGTATATACTATTTAAAGATTATTCAGCAAGTGAAAGTGAGACCCACTAGAGTCACATGCACTTTAAATGCACGTGTTCTCTAAAGGATGGGCAGATACTCCTGTAAAACAGAAGATATGATTAACTGATATGGGTTACAGCACAGTTACTTTTTGCACTTCTATGTACTAAACTATAAATATAAGGTTAGAACGGGGTACTTTTTGAAGATGGACACTGTCAAAAGGCCACTTATACTACTGACAATAGAAGGTACAATGACTGCACAATTCTATGTAAATTATGTTTAAGAGTAACTCCAGCCCAAACATTTTTTTGGATACTGTGTAGAAGAGTCTGAACTATTGCATTTTTTTTTTATTTCTCTGTCCCTGTGTGTTCCCCCATTACCTACTGCATACCCTACCACATATACAGCAATAGAAACCAAGCAATGGATTATTGAAAGCAACAGAGTCACTAAGTGCTGGCATAGAGTATTTGTTCCTTTCCCAAACTCGGGCCTAACAATATTGCATTTTTTTCTTTTATATAATATTTCCTCCTGCTTTCTATCATTTACCAGTTTACAAAATTAAGTTATAAAGAAGTGGCTTCAGAAGATCACACTATCCCTGTCAACCATGTCATAAACGACACATTTGCAGCCAAGTATCCTTATTTAATATTGAATTCTACACCATGTGATTAAAATACCAAACCTAGGGAAATGATATTTGATTTTGTTAAAGAACAAAAAATAATTATGTAAATATGTTAAATAAAAAGCTGATGTGCTGTGGTTATGAGCAGGAGCCATTAATCAAAGTCATATGCCTAAAAACTAGAGCACTAGGAGAATCTCACTTATTAAGTAACAAAATCTTATTTCTTTGATAAATATAATGCTGTGTTTTACAGCAGGATGTCGCTGCAAACTGCAACATATGATGCCTAATTTAAATGTGGAAATCTAGCTGGCTCAATGAACAAAAAAAAAAAACTGTTTCATTGGCAATTATTAATGACTATATTAATATATTAGCAAAAGGTATGACGTTTTATCATACAGAAAATAGCTCATTTAAATATGTATATTTAAATGTCAGCGTAGTATTTCAAAGACCTATTTTTTTAAATTAATTAGGTAAGGCTTGCTTTTTTTTCAAGCAATTAAAAAAGAACATCTTAAAGAAATACACAATGACATATCTATATAAATTAGTAACTGGTAAGTCTGCATCAATGACATCAGGCTTTAAGTTGGTAGGTATATACAGCGTATATGTACACATAATTCTGTCTTTAGGTTTACACAATGGTCTTGTAGATGACTGTCTCAAAGCAAGCAAAACAATCCTGTATCACAGCTAAAATTGCTCTCCTTATACTTCTGTATTGAAACTTGATAACTGTTGGTTATAAAATTCCTTTGATTTTCTGTAGGTAATAAAATACTTTGGCAATTACGATTGACAGTCCAGGATAATCTTGAAGGCTGCCTTGCCGGAAGATGAGTGTTACAAATCACTCCACTGAAAAAGGAAAGAAGCGCACCAGGCAGCAGACAGGTCTCAATTTCACAATGCTGATTATCTCATTCACCATTCTATGCATGCCTAAATCTGAGACTCCTTCAAGCAGCTATATGGACTTCTACTTTTAAAATGCCTATTATGCTTTCATACTTTTTTTTTCGCTGCTTCCTGAAGAGTGCCATTTTGCCAAGCTTAAATAGCAGAAAATTGCACTTCTTTTCCTATGCCCATCTCTTCAATCTCTATTAACCTGCACAAGAACAAAGGAATATGATGGTCCAGCTAAGCTAGATCTTGTAAAATAGGATTGAAGTTGTCTTACATTTACTGGTATCTTGCCTTTTCAACTAAATATCAGAAAATGTTTTTTTTACAGTTGAGGATTTGACACACTGCAGACAATACAGTGGCCTGCAGGTCACTCCCTGCTTTTTGTGGTAGAAGAACCAGCAAGAAGTCCATAATCCTCCAAGATTCAGCAATAATAAACAAATTAAATGAAGGAAGGCCATTGCAGTTTGTATCTTCCAATACAACATTGTCCCAAACCTGTTCCTGTTCTCAAGTGACACCAACAATACATGTTTTACAGTTTGGTAAACATTGTATTACAACACTTTGACTGTCCCCCATGGGAATGCCATGGGGGACAGTCAATTCTAGGAGGACAACCGCTAGTTATTGGCAACGAGAGGTTATTTATTAGAGAAAAAGACACAAAAAGTATTTAGAAAGCCTTAGGAGCTGGTTTACATTTCCCGCAACTCTAGCCAGTGGTGCCTTGTGCTTTTAAAGCGCAGATCACTGTTTACTTTTTTTTTTACAACCTTATTGAAATGTCATAGTATGGCACTTCATTCAATTCTATGCACCACAGCGCAGCTGAGGTACGTAGAAACACAGGCAAAAACTGAGCTGTGGTGCAGAATGGAAAAATGCTGATGTGTTGCAGATTTCTACACTGCACCCTAGCTCATCCAAAGGCTGCGTTCAAGTGTGAACAGGGCACAACAACTGAAAACAACTATCATCACACCAGTCTGTGAAAATGCATCACTCCAACAGAATGCTAACACAGCTCAACTGTTTGAAAAGGCCTAAAAGTGGAACTAAAGCTGAAAATACTCACTTCTGCACCAGTCTGAGAGGTCCTTTGCTGTAGCTGACATCCTACAGGTTTTGGGCCTTCAGCCATTTTGACTAATCAGCATAGGATGTTGTAACTCCTGCGAATATGCTCCAGAGTTCATTTATCCTGGCACACAGTCAGGGTGCCAGGAATACACACTGAAGAACATTCGCAGCTCAGTGCACATTTTAAAGAAAACTGTGAACAGGCAGGTAAGATTATTTTATTGCAGAAGAGAAATAGCATGTCTTCCCTGCAATAAATAGCTTGCCTACTCTCAGTTTGTTGTTTTGTACCTTTAGTACCGCTTTAAGAGAAAAATGAAAATCCACGATTGCCTCAGAGAACTTCAAAATCCATGTGTCTACCAAATGAGCAGTAGTTGTCAGTTGTAAAGCAGGAAAGGAATAGATCATGTGATCTTTTCATTGTTCCTTGTTGCTAAAAAAAAAAAAAAAAAGCCTTTAACTAAAACCAAGTTTATTCATTAAACTAGTTATGCATTAATCTTACTGTTTTTAATAATGGTGATAATGATTGCAAAGTATATGCAAGAATATGCTCAAATAAAAAAACAAAACAACAAAACAGTCATTCCAGTAGCGTAGCACATACAGTGGGGAAAATAATTATTTGATCCACTGCAGATTTTGTAAAAGTTTGCTCACTTACAAAGAAATGAAGGGTGTATCATTTTTTATCATAGGTATATTTTAAACGATTGAGACGGAATATCAACCAAAATCCTGAAAAAACATGATACGAATGTTGTAAATTCAGGTGCAGTTCAGTGAGTAAAATAAGTATTTGATCCCCTACCAACCAACAATAATTCTGGCTCCCACAGACTGGCTATGTGCTCATGTGGTACACAGATTAGTCCTGTCAATTTAAGAAGGTGCTCCGAAAGACAACTCATTATGTGTATAAAAGACACCTGTCCACAGAATCTCTTTCTTGGGCACCACCATGGTCAAGACCAAAGAGCTGTCAAAGCATGTCAGGGACAAGATTGTAAAACTTCACAAGGCTGGAATGGGCTACAAGACCATCAGCAAAAAGCTTGGTGAGAAAGAAACAACTGTTGGAGTGACTATTTGCAAATGAAAGAAATACAAAATAACCATCAATTGCCCTCGGAGCTCCATGCAAGATTTCACCTCATTGAGTAAGGATGATCATGAGAAAAGTGAGGGATCAGCCCAGAACTACACTGGAGGACATTGCAAATGCTCTCAAGTCAGTTGGGACCACAGTTGCCAAACAAATCATTGGTAACACAATACGCCACCATGGATAAAATTCCTGCAGCACCCACAAGGTCCCCCTCCTCAAGCAGGCACATGTACAGGTCTGTCTGAAGTTTGCCAATGAACATCTAAATGATTCAGAGAAGGATTAGGAGAAAGTGCTGTGGTCAGATGATGCCAAAATTGAGCTCTTTGGCATTAACTGGACTCGCCATATTTGGAGGAAGAAAAATGCTGACTATGACTCTAAGAACACCATCTCTACAGTCAAGCATGGAGGGGGAAACATTATGCTTTGGGACTGTTTCTCTGCTAAAGGTACAGGCTGACTTTGCCACATTGAGGGGCCAATGGACTGGAGCATGTATTGTAAAATCTTGGATGAGAACCTTCTTCCCTCAGCCAGAACACTGAAGATGGGTCATGGATGGGTATTCCAGCATGACAATGACCCAAAACATACCACCAAGGCAACAAAGGAGTGGCTCAAGAAGAAGCACTAATGTCATGGAGTGGCCAGCCAGTCGCCAGACCTTAATCCTATAGAAAATGTATGGAGGGAGATGAAACTTCGAGTTGCCAAGCGAAAGCCAAGAAATCTTAAGGATTTAGAGAAGATCTTTAAAGAAGAGTGGACCAAAATCCCTCCTGAGATGTGTGCAAACCTGGTAACCAACTACAAGAAATGTCTTACCTCTGTGCTTGCCAACAAGAGTTTCTCCACCAAGTACTACGTTATGTTTTGCTTGGGGATCAAATACTTATTTAACTCACTGAACTGCAACTCAATTTATAACATTTGTATAGTGTGATTTTTCTGTTTTTTTGGTTGATATTCTGTCTCTTTCATTTAAAATATACCTATGATAAAAATTATAGATCCTTCATTTCTTTGTAAGTGGGCAAATTTTCAATATCTGCAGGGGATCAAATAATTATTTTCCCCACTGTATGAACGAGAAAAATAATGCTCATTACCAGTATATTTTATTTAAGAACCTGAATAGAAACCTTACATGTTGAAAAAAAGTTGATTATCGGCTTTTATTCATGGCTAATGGTGACATCTTAATAAAACAATACAATTGTATTTTGGTATATGCTTTCCATGTGGCAAATGGAACCCATTATTCCAAATGTTTTATGTTAGTCCTCTATTGTAAGCCTGATGTTCTCTTGTGTGATTTCACTACTGCACGTAACCACAAACACATATCACTAATTGCAATGTCTTTTGATGTACCATCCATGCTTTGCTAGATGGTTTGTGTATGTGTATAAACACACATATTGCACATAATTATCTCAAATTACATTGTAATACTTGATTGTGCTGTGCAAATTAAAGGACTGTGATAAAAACTAGTTAAAATGAAAATGCCTTTCATTTTGTTTAGCAGGAGAACAAGAGGTTTTTTAAGCCAAAAGGGAGATTACTGAGCACTTGGCACTAATGCTTGCAGTAGGCCTTTATTGGCTGTCATAAACTGAATGATACATTGTGCAGCTGATGACTTATAGTCTGCAAGTGCTGAAGCAAGATGGAAAACAAAGAGGGTAATTCAATATGCTCTGAAATGGACAATCACCAAAAACTCGCTTTTAGGTCAAGGTGAATTTTTCCTATGTTACCGACCATCTTCAGACACACTGACATAGCCCCACAGAGTCCTTTTAATTGACAACTTTAAATATCTCTTATTAAACAAGGAATGCTCATTAAAAATCAAAAGAATAAAAAGAGCTCTGGAGGGCTGAATATCTCACCGTATTATACTTTGTATTTTTAATTCTCTGAGGAATAATCTTATTTTCTCTCATAAATTGTCGGATTATGAGCAGCCACCGTCCACAAACTGATTATACAGCTGCAGTAGTTACTTCACTGTACCTACCCCCTTGTTTCAGCAGGAGTTTTGAAATTGCTATTTTCTGGTCAATTTTGGCAATTAGTTTAAAACATTCATGCATGTTAATGGCACATAAGAGGTCTTTTGCCCCCTTTTTCCGGAACATTTGAAATAAGATGTTTTACATTTAAAAAGATAAAAGAATGTTTTCCAAATGACAATTGCTGGTTGGCCATCGATTATGAGCTTTAATCTCATAGCCTGCTCAAATTCCCCATTATGTCTCGTAGGGGCTTAAAGGGATAGAGGCCGAGCTATGGCCTTCAACAAAAGTGGAGGGGGGTTTAGGGCATTAGAAAACACAGCTGTTGCTCACAAGCTGAAAACATTCAAATAACTCAGAGCCTTGTTTTTTTGTTGAACCTAATGAAAAACTTAAAGTGTTTTGCATGCTTTATATAAACAGTGCACTTAAGTTTTATAATCTAGTACATCTTATTAAGCGTGAAGTCTGCAGATCCCTAAATTATTCATAACATGATCCAGACTGATTAAGATTGGCTTGTTAAGGAGCACAAGAAGCAATTAAACTGACAAGGCAGTGTGGCCTTGATGTATACATTTATTATCACAAGAATACCCAAAGTGAATGCCCTTATTAAGCAATGAATTTCACCTCACTGGCCTCCTTCCACTGCTGCCATAGGCAGAGAAAGCAAGGAACAACATGTCAAAAGCTAACTCTGAGGAAATGCCTATTTTCAAGTGAAACCGATTTTGTAATGAACCTTTCAGTTCACTCCTGAGGTAATAAATCCTGACTGGTGCATTAATTACTTGATAACATCCCATCAAAATGCAAATGCAGCACTTGACCCACAGGAATGGCTCACTAGCTGTTAACTCTTCAGGGTATACATAAATTTTCTGTTTTCTTTCATCAAGCCAGGCATTCATTTCCATATTGGGTGCATGTTGGTTCTGCCACCCGATGCCATTCGGTGGTCTGATGCTTTTCATTTGTGGAAATCTGTCAGGAAGAGCTTTAGCCTAACTGCGGTGCTCTGCATCTGTACAAATTATGTACGCACTCTTCTCTGGATGACTGCACCATGTCAAATGTAATCTACCTTTGACTTCTACTCAGAAAAAAATGGTTCCACTCTGGCTACTGGTAATAAATTCCATCGTGTGTAGTCAACCGATTTTAAAACAAATAATTTAATTAACCCTAAATAAAGTTGGCCCATAAAAAAACACTGAGAAAGTGATAGTTTAAAGTGGAATTTCAGTTAGCCAAAAACAACACTGATATTCTTTTACCTCCAGCATTAAAAACATTTAGTTTTGAAATCAAGCTACATAAATATGATGACTTGAAACAACTTCTGCAGCCTGAAAATGATCTTGCTGGACCTAGTAATGGAAGGTACCTTGCAGTGGAAGGTGGGGGCACAGGATAGTGGACCCAAATTAATTAATTTGTGATGTTAGAGCACCTGCACTTCAAATTATTATACAGGATTTATATAGTGCCAACAGTTTGCTCAGCGCTTTACAATGTAAAGAGAGACAATACAGCAACAATACAGTTCAATACAAGAGGGTTAGGATGGACTGGCTTCCAACACCCTTTGCAGAGAACCACATTTGAGGGGATCTATGTGTGTTCCTTTGAATGGTGCAATGGCTGGACAGTAAAAGCTTTATATTTCCCTTGCATCACTCAATCACACTTAAAGGGGAACTAAACCCCCCTATCTTTTACAGCCAAGAAAGCAGCCATTTTAACCTCTGTTTAATCTGCAATCGGCATGGTGCTGCACATGTGGTCAGCTATGACATCAGCCATTTGTTGACTTGACAGTTAGGTTCACATACATTCATGGCATTCCATGAATGCAACTGTTTTGGAAAACAGTTAAATCTGTGGGTCTAGTTCTTCTTTAAGAGAGAGCTCAGAACACAAAGTAATTATGTAGTCTTGTAGAAGGCTGGTTAGGGACCACGAGGGTATGGATTGGAGGTTGGCTTTGATTAATGTCTGTAAACCAGGTGGTTATAATATCTTATGTTGTTTTATAGACCAGGTCTACTCTGCTCTATGATGTTTATTTCTGCATGAATGGACACCTGACTCTAAAGAACACCAGCTATGTGAATGAGTGAACATGATGACCATGCCTTACATCTAGCAGTGGATGGGCACCATAAGACAAAGTGTATGTCAAGCCAAAAACCTGCTTACTAGCTTTGGATACAGTGGGGAAGCATTAGAATTTTTAGATTTTTTATTTGACTCTGTAAGAGAGATTTATCTAACTGACAAAATAATGTCAGGTTTCTACCCTTTTCCCCCCTCTACTAAAGGAAAGGATTTTTTATATTTATCTCCATTTTGCTGTTGGAGAGTTTTCCTCTCTTCTTGATTGGTAGTATGTTGTCAACAGAACAAGTGAAGGTAAATCTCTCAACAAAGCTACAGAAAGCAAACAGAAGTTCAGAACAGTAAGGTGCAAAGTGATAATGCACATTACAGCCATTTTGCAACCTGCCGGTATTTTGGCATACAGGGGTGTTATCACCTTGCATACCTGCTACATATAGTAAGTCTTTCTTTTCAACAGTGCAACACACAAACCTCTGCACCCGCCTACTGACAACTGATAAGCTCTAAAGCAGCACTAAGTGGATCCATCTTATCACAGTGATGTCAGTGTTCAGAACACATATGACAGTTATTGAATATGGTAAAACTGCACAAATCCTACACGACTGATTGCAGTCATTTGGTGAAAATATTTTTAATTTTATCTTATAAAAACTTTTTTTAAAGGATGTTTACCTTTCATAACATTTTACATGTTACACCCATATTCAGGGTGTAACATGTTATGAAAGGACCAGCCCCCGCTCCTCCCCTTTGACAGCTAGCGGGGGATCTTCTCCCTATAGCTGTCAAATTTTTTTTAAAAACGCAGCTGTGCGGGGCTCCACCTGCCTACTCAGCCGAGCTACTCATTCACAGTCCTCTGTGAATGAGAAAACTAGAAGTCCTGACAGCCTTAGTGGCTGTCGGCTTGTAGTTCTCAATGAACTACCATGGTGCTGTGGAACTCTGTGCTAGTTCATTGATTCTTCCTTTCAGAGTGTATCGGCTTGCTCGTACGGAAATATGGGCAAGCAGATATACTGACAGGACTGCAGGAGACCTGCATGGCACCAGCGATATAATGAATACTGGTGCAATGCTTTCCATAAGTTCACCTTTTGACCTTTTTACCTGCAAAAAAATGTGCATTTATTATTTTTTGTCAAAAGGTGAACTTATCCTTTAATGTTTTACTTATGAGTAATAGGTCCTGAAAACTATATATGTATCTGATTCTACAAAAATAGCAGACCAGTTTTTCTACAGAAAGGATTTGCTATATCTACAGCTAGCAGCCCTCACAACTAGCTACATATAATGCTTAGCAACAGGCATATTGTTTTATTTTGTGCATGAGTGTTTTTCACTTGGACCCCCTATGTTTTTTTTGATGGTAGTGTGCAAAAAAAAGAAAAAAAGTTTCATATCTTCCACCTGGGTCAAACTCAGCTTTTCTTGTTACACGTCTTTAAGGCTTAGTGAAAAATTTTTAATTCTGGCTGCTAGGCAACAGTGCAGGTGAGAAAATATACTGCTAGACCCACTCCATTTTTGATCACACACTGGTCTAGTGCCTTCAGAAATGGACTGCGCCAAACATGCACTGATAATTCCCTGCTATATTTTTCTAGAGGCGAGGTCAGGGGAAAATTAATTGATGCTGAAAATAATGACAAGAGGAGACTTACCACTGAGACTTGGTGTGACTGGCATGTGATAATGTTAGCAAGAATCCCAGCATGTGACTGGACAGTGTGATGAAAAATATACTTCATGTGAGGAAAAAACAAGTTACAAAACTTAATTAGTTTTTGACACTTCTTCATAAGTTATTATCTTTTCATTTGGAAGATAGCCTTGGGACATCAATACAAAAGAAAAAAAGCGACATTCTTATTGTAGTTTTAAAAGAAAAGATGGCTTTATATTGCATTATTTCTGCTTTTAACACTACTTTTTTTTTTTTTTTTTAAATAAACCAAATGACCGGGGTAGCCTGAGGTGCAGCAGGCGGTGATAAAAGCCTAATGTAAATTCATCCACTGAACATATAATCTGCTGCTGGTTGATATAATTATTCTGTTACAAATGATTATGCCACTGCTTTTCAAAATAAAATCTAAGGATTCATAAAAAAATGGAGAAAAGGTGGTCCCCGTGATAGATGTGATAAAGTGAAATTATGGTACCTGCAGCAATATGGCTGCTTGTGCTGCCAATGTCTTTTTTTTTTATCCAAGCTTTATACCTAGAAGTAATTCACACTGATTACCAAATAACCCTCGTGAGTTGCTTTGTCTTTTGAATTTTAAAAAACACACTTGCCCTGAGCAATGAATTTCATAAACCAGCAGCCCTCATGCTTGATGAATCATTCTTGCTTTATGCAGTGCTGTGTGTTATCGAGGAATGAGATAAAATATTCTATCCACCAGTTCCTCAGTACAATTCATCATCAGCAGCTCACTAGCCCAGTGATAATACCCGGCTTGCAGATTGTAATGATCAGATTCTGTTTTTTTATTTCAAACAGGAGCGATACAAATACCGGGGGTTTTTAATTTACATACATTAGTAAGGTTCAAATGTGGCAATAGCTACAAGCAAATTTGCTTGCAAAGCTGAATCCTCTGCTTGCATAATGGCTTCCCTTCAGCAATTACGCACCAGTGAAGTACCCAGATAAAATGAAAACAATAAGGGCAAGAAAATCGCAGAACAGGCACCACAGTGTGGCCCTGGATAATTACTGAGCCACACTGAAGGTCATGCTTATATCTGTTTTAGTAATGACTTCATGTCCCCTGTTCTCTATTGAATTCCTTTTTTTATTTGGTTGCTCTCTCTCTCTCTCTATATATAAATATATATATATATATACTGCATATGTATATAAACCTAAATTAAGAATAGAACATGATTGATATATATATATATATATATATATATATATATATATATATATGATGGGTAATAAATTTTAAGTACCTTTCTTTAGTGATAATAGTTAAATGGACATCCAGACGGTGGCGATTAAATGGACCAAGAGCATGGAAATCTCTGCAAATTGCAGCAGTCTGAGCATTTAGTAAAAGCAACTGGCTTATAATAAAATACCTCTTCCAGCTACATCACTTTGATACTGACCGCAGTATTGAGCCTGAATTCCCTGCAGCATCATTACTGGACATTTTCTGCCACCTTTCTAAATCTGAAAAGCTTCCTACATTTAGTGAAGATTAGGTAATGCTACAAGCAATCAATAAAGGCTATCAATTCCATACTATGTTCACAGGAACAAGGTGATTTGAGCAAGTGGAAGGAATGGAAGGATAGGCCGAAAACCCTGAACTGTTCCGTTGTCAATCTAGGTTCCTGGTGGGGTTATATTCTATCTTTAATTAGCAGCTGGACCTTAACCCTTTCTTGAAGAGGAAAAGGAAACAAAAAAACGCAGACATTGTGCTAGCAAAAGGCTGCTCTGGGATTCATTTGGTCAGTCGCACTGTTGAAAAGATCACTTACCAAATGATGTCATGTCAGTGATAACAATGGTCAAAGCGTAGCTTACAAATAGGGGTTAAGGTGTAACCCTGTGCAAGTCCTTACTATTTAACATACAACTCTAGCCAAAAATTTAACACAATGCTGAAATAAATATAAGGTACCTGTTTTACCTGCCACACAATTTGTAGTTCTGTTGAGCCACTTCCATGATTCACAAATGAAAGTGACCTCTCAAATTCTACATAGCCAGACTGGTGCTGCTATACACTGCTTTTGTTTTGTGGCTTCCTGTATCACCTTCCTGACCAATCATCTATGAAAGAGCATCCTTGTACAGCTAAGATCCTCAACCTAAGGTGCTTTCCTCCACGCAAGAGCTGCCTAAATATCTCCCTTTCCCACTCCCAGAGTCCAAAAACATTAGATTTACAGCATCAAAAAAACAGTCTACTACTGCTGCATAAGCTCCCATTCAGGGACTTCTGAAATATAATGAGGTAGATTTACTGAAACTGAATTTGGTGCAGCTGCGCAAGGTAACCAATCAGCTTCTAACTTCAGCTTGTTCAGTTAACCTTTGGCAATAATACCTGGAAGCTGATTGGTTTATATGCAGAGTTGCACCAGATTTTGCACTCTCCAACTTTAGTAAATAACCCTCAATAAAAATATAAACTATGGACAGTTATGTTGGCAGTATATTAAAATACATCTAATCATATTAATTAATATATTACTAAAAGAAATATTGTTCTTTTATATCTGCTTTGAATTAAGGCATAAGAGCTGTATTAATAAGGTGCCTTCAGCTCAGGTGTATGAGCATTCTCTAATTTTGTAAAAAGAAATACAAGGGGACAGCTCTGTAGGGCCCTGGAGAGAAATGCCATTGGCTGCAGTTCCTAATATTTAAAATGGACCTGTCAGGCAACATTGAAAAATCTACCCGTAATATTGTAGCATGCATTTCTGTCCAGCTAAGCAAAGTTCTCAAGAGAACTCCTGTTAGCATTCCATAGAGATCTAAAGATATATTTTCCCCATGGCAACGAGGACCATTTAAACGCTTCTTTCTGGATGCACAGGATAGTTCAACAACCTGTACAGGTACAACGGAATATGATGAGTAATAAATTAAGTTGATGATTTCAATGCCCTGCCCTGACTTGGATGTTCCTCTGCCAGAAAGGTAGCTACAATCATACAATCTAATTACATTCAATACAGATGTTAGTTGACAGTACTTGATTCTCTAAGTATACAAAGTGACAACCCAGGTTATTATTTTTGTGCACACCACAATAATCCTTACAGATGACCATGCTGCCTTATTTATCTTTGTTTTTCTAATAATTTGCAGTTTGTTGGCAAAAATGTTCCCGTTTCTGCAATGTGCACAGAGATCCAGGAAGAGTTAGGATGAGAAAGATAATTTTCATTGCTGTTGTGTGGCTATTACACAGTCTTGCCAGCCTGGACAAGTTATTAGGTCAGATACTAACTTCCTAAGTAGAAAAATGATGTGTCCGCCTTTGTCCTTTCTACAGTAATGGCTGGAGTCAGTACTAATTAAGGCCCTGAGGCAGTGTGGTGCGAGAGAGGTCAGAGACTTCTTTTTGACACCTAAACAGCGCTGAGCTCAATGGAAGTGCCCCTAATCCGAAATGATGTGCTGTGGAGTTGCCCTTTCAGCTTTGCTGTGTATTTAAAGGGAAATGACAGTTAATGACAGGGGTGTCAAAAAAGGAGCAGATGGAGAGGCTAAGGATAAGGTACTTCTATGGTAAAAAAAAAAAAAAATACCTTCAATTAGTTGATACAGAATAACTCCTTCATCTCCTTTTCTTTTTCACCAACTAAAGTCATGTATACAAATAATGCAGTGGCACATACATATTGATATAAAACCAAAAGTGAACATAGAATTCTGGGGGATGTATGCCAACAAATATAAGAGAAGCAATATTGTTTTAACGAATGGGAATTACCCTAATTCTGTGACAAGCAACATTTAAAATTCTCCAAAAATATACCAGGTCAGAGCCAAGGAAAATGTAAGCAAAATGATATTGAAAATGTTTACTTCACTTTCAGTCAAGGGCTGAAAAGTGCCCTTGTGACCTCATACTTATATTTGTCATGTGACATATATATATATATATATATATATCTTTTTTTTTTTTAAATAGATCATGGTTGTAAACACATTGGTTAAAAATACACCTTAAGAAAATCTCCCTTTATCTAGTGTCTGGATCACCAACACTAGAGAAGACCTATGCCAACAATAGGAAATAAGTAACTATGTTATGTCAAAAAAGCGATTTATTTCTTCAGATGATTTATTCCTGCCATATTTCTTCAAAGGTGCGATGTTTGGCAAAATTGTAATCAAAATTCAACACGGCGTAGCGGTCCCCTAAAGGATGAGCTTGTTACTTTCACGTGTATTTGATGATCCACATAAAATTATAAACCATTTCTACAGAGAAATATCTGAGATTTTATCTAACAGGGAGTAAAATGTAGCAGTAATTAATCTTTCAGTCGGTTGCTTTTTCCTCCCTTCAGGCATGGAACTTGGGAAACAAAAGCAATATTTAAAACAAAACCAGAGATTTATTGTCAGTAAGTCATAATAGACACCTGCACCACTTACTAATTACTACAAAACCATAAGGTCTTTTGGCGCTGTGCCATCACAGTTCCCTCCTCGCATCTTTTTTTTTCAATGACACACCTGCAAGGTTATAATTGCTATTTATCTCAGGAATACTTATCTTTAGATACATGTTTTATAGTAATAATGAAATCTGGTCAACAGCTAGCTAGTTTTATTTCACTAAAGACAAATGTTATCCAGTGCTAAAAATTCAGTCTGAGTAGGTTGTTGAGTTAAAAGCACATAGTATATTTCTGCTTATCTCAGAACTGTCTTTGATGCGTGCTTCTATCAGTGCAAATCCAGCAGCACTGGTTCCTCAATTCTGCTTCTGTTCTATATAAGGTCTCTAAGCGGTTTATGGATTGAGAAATCATGGAGTGGGGGAGCAGCACCTGTATTATGAAATAATGGAGGTGTTTGAGAAATACAGTGTGCGTGGTCCCAAATCAGAACAATATGGAAACAAGAGAGCAGGTAAGTAAAATCATAATCTACATGACTACTATGTTTTAGAAACATATTCACCTGTATTTGCCTTGTGTAAGCACTGAACCAAACATGGACTGCAGCGTCCATCCACGTTGACACTGCATCCATCGATCACTTCAATAACAACCTTGGGCTAACCTTCATTTGCCTAGAAGATCCTTAATCCTCAGATAGCACAGGAATGATTGCATGAGTAACAGTGTAAAATTTGATTCCAGCAGAGCTCAGGGCTCTAATGGAAGGTAGATGAGCCAACCAATCTCCTTGTTATATGCACCAAAAATTCAAAATAGGAAAAATCAACTTTAACCCCATTCCTGCCCATCCTGGTGTCCCTTTAAAAGATACTGAACTCTCCAGAGGGTGGGAGGATCAGCAATCATGTGACCACTGTGATTGGCTGTCACAGTGTCACATGATCAGGAGCTGGTCCCCTCGGCTATCGATCATTAGTGAGGACCAAGAGCTGGTCTTTGACACCTCGGTCTCTGTACTGAGAGCATGCAGTGAGTGAGCTCTTAGCACTGAAACACTGGCCACTAGTGATGGGCCGAACACCCCCCTGTTCAGTTCGCGGTTGAACATTTGAAGCTACCGAAATTTCAACTGCGAACTTCGCACAGGGACAATTTACCAAGCAGTATCTTATCGCATCTGAGTATGCGGTAAGGTACCACTCAGCAACTAAATTACTGCATGAGTTATTTTATTAGGTCATGCGGTATTTTAGTAGTGAAACATTATTTAATATGACAGCTGAATGCCAAAAGAATTGTCGGCATTTCTCCGACAATTAAAAAATGTAAAAAAAAAAAAAAAAAAATGGTGTGGGATTCCCCCTCCCATCCATACCAAGCCCTTCGGGTCTGGTATAGATTTTGAGGGGCATGCAGCCCAGGAGGTCAAGAAAGGGGAGGGATGAGCGAGCACCTTCCCACCTCCTGAACCATGCAAGGCCACATGCCCTCATCATGGGGAGGTGCATTGGGGGGGCTTTCCCCCCCGAGCACCTTATCCCCATGTTGATGGGGACAAGGGCCTGGTTGTGGGGGGTCTGTTTCTTTAACAAGGGGGCCCCCAGGTCCCCCCCATGTGAATGAGTATGTGGAACATGGTACCGCTACCCATTGACAAAAAAAAAGTGTAGTAAAAAATGACAGGAGACAGTCTCTGACAAGTCCTTTATTAAAAACCTAAATAAAAAAAATGTCCCCCAAAGTAGATCCAATGTCAATCATGATCCCTGCTGCCACTGCTGACCTGAAAAAAGAAAAAAAAAATGCTCTTCTCTTGACGCTGGCTCCCAGCCGTCTGACAGCTGCGCTGCGATGTCAGTTCTTAAATAATGTGATGACGTTACAAGGGGGCGGGTTATTCCCGTCCCTTGTGACATCACCATGCACTGTGACTGGCCAAAGCATTGCACCTGACCTGTGGTCAGGTGCATTGCTTTGGCAAATCACAATGCACTGGAAGGGCGCAGTGCATTGTGGGGCGAAATGGGTGAACAGCCCACCGAACACCCTTAATATTCATGTGTTCAGCAAACACAGGAACAGCCCATGTTCAAGTCGAACTTACATTCGACTCAGACATAAAACCCATCCCTAATCGACACATATCTGTGTGGGCTTTGAAGCCCACCCTTTTGCTGATGCACATATGTGTTTATGTGGGCAGCTACAGGCTAAACACACTTCAGCACCATTTGCTTCTCAGGAAGTTGTAAGGAACTCAAATATAAAAAAACATGAATAAGGGGGTATACCCCCTTTGTCAGAATCTGTGAAAAACTATTAAAAACTCATATCTGAGATGCACAACTCATCTATACTGATGTCTTAGCAGTATTCACTTTCAAGGACTATGGTAATGGTCATATGTTGCAGATTCAACTTCTGTGGATAATGATAGATAAGCACACTCTCCATAAAATTATGAGTGTTTTTAACCAATAAAGTGCTGGGAAAGCTTTTATATCAAGCATCCCTCTGTGCCTTGCCTTGCACCGTTCATACATTCATAAATGGTGAACCTTGTGCAAGTTCTACTTGGTGCTATTTGCATTTTTAAAACTGCCACATATTGAGACAAAGCTGTATCTATGTGTTGTCCTCTTCTTGTGTGGACAGCATGCAGTCAGTGTAGATGCACCATGGATGTATTTTAAGGAGCTTTAATCCAAATAGCAATGTTTACTAGAAAAAACAAACAAAGTAATATGGTATTTAATTTATGATTATTGAGTTTAAGAGTTCGTCTATACCTTTTAAATCCTACATGTTAATAATTTTAACCAGTAATTTAAATTAGAGCAACTTCATGGCTAATTTCACATAAAATTCCTGGATGCAATGACACTCCACTCACTTTAAAGAAACCTATTAGTTTCTTCAAAATCTATTAGTTTCTGCAGCTTACCAAATTGCTTTGCAGTGGACGTGTTCTCCCCATCATGGTTTAATTTCTCTCTGAAATTACATGGACCTACAGGTTAGGTAGCTGAGGGGGCATCAGCAGGAAAATCTTTTTACAAAACAGTTTACAAAGAAACTGCAATTTAGATGCATGCTAAGCCTTATGATGGAATGTTGCTTCTCTATGGGAAATATTATTGAAGTTAATAAACAAAGAAAATGTAAATTTCTTGTTTGTACAGATCTAGAATACAAAGTTGTATACAGCTGATTACATATACTCATGTGCCACTGCCCTGTCAACAAAACAAAAGGGAATTAACTTTAAAGGGTTACAACACTATATTACATTGATTTATCCTGTTTGCTATTTATTTTTGCTGGTTTAAAGATGCATTATATGTATTGTAATGCACAAAATAGATATTTATTAACCAGACCAACTAATCATAGACTAGTTTTATTAGTGTGGCTAAACTAAACTTTTAAATACTAAAAATTTGATTGGTTACTTTAGTTTACATCACATGACTCCTCATAGCAGCATAGAAGATGATTTATAGGGTATGTAAAACAACAAACATACATAGTCACCTCTGTCCCCAGCTGGCTCTAAGCCCAAGAAATAAGCGATCATATGACCGCTGATCACTCAGTTGTCAGTCTTCTAGGACCTAAGAACACTGACTGTCAGTCACCACTCACTGCCCTCCTCTCCAGGGCTCAATGGAGCACCGAGCTGGATAGGAGGCAGGAGCATTTAGCTTCATTTCTCAGCTGGTCAGTGAGAGCCACAGCAAGCTGTCAATCAGGCAGATGGATGGATCCCGACAATATGGTCAGAATCTTTCCAGAGCCTGGAGTAGCTCTGTGATGTCAGCTGAGGGTAGGCTTTAGCTCACTGTTAGCTTATTCTGGGTCACAGAAGAGCAAAAGTAAGAGACCAAAAAAAGCTTTGGTCATACTTCTCTTTTAAATAAACTCAGCAGTTTCATACATTGTTTATCGGGATAACTACTTACAGTACTTGCCAGTGTCCATAAACAATATAGACTTAGAGCTTAGAGTGTTATAGTCTTTTATACCAAATATATGTATGCTGTATTACATAATTTGTAAAAAGACCACAAGATTTTTTTGTAAATTATTTGGCATTGACCACATGAGATATGAATAGATATAGTCTAATCGCACTGCTGTACCCACATGGGCACCAATATGACTGCAGCCTATGACTGGCTGTCATAACATTTAAAACAAAAAAGGGTCTGCTAAAGAAAATGATTAATACTTACCTTTACAGCAGCAGCCAGTCCTCACATCACTCTCTTTAGGAGCTTGACATGAGAAATATTTCCATTTATGTCCTGTAGTGATAAAGGGACTGGAGGAAGGTACTGCAGATCACTTCAAGGGATGTATGCATCTGACACACCTGGAAGTGTTGGATGCTGAACTTTCTGCTGGAGACCATAGCTCTTGAAGACAGAGAAGTGAAGACCTGCCTTTTATTGGTGAGGTATTAAGGCAATGTTTTTATTTTTTTTTTAACCTATTTTTTTTAAGACTTTGTTAACATTGTAATTCTGACTACAGTCAGTGCATCAACGGCACATTGTAACAACTGGGAGAAAAACAGTCCAATAAGCTATCGCTATCAGTAAACGCGCTATCCTCTAGCTTCCTGCTAAGGTAAAGTAGGTATCTATTAATGCTGTCCCAGAATCCATCAGTGGTCAGTGTTCCTTTAATGATGCAACATTGAACTTGAAAATGAATTGCTTTCAAATATTTATGAATTACATTTCCTAAATTGAGCATTTTTATAACTCAACATGCAAACAAAGTCTTTACATCTTTGATTTATATTGTTTACACTATTTTGAGGGTTAGCTGTGAATTCAGTGGCTAATTAAACAAACCACTGCTGAGAAAATGAATGAATAGCTATGCACTTAGAAAAAATAGCTATAATTTTCAGACTCCCATTAACTGAAACATTACTGAAATGTGGTAATCTTGGTACCTATTGTTTTTATGGTTTAAAGGTTAATACAGTAATGTTCTAGATGCATAGCCTAGATGTCCTCTGAATAATTACAGTGCAGAGGCCTAGCTGTCATTCATGCATGGCTACTGCATTGTGAGGGAAGAAAAGGAATATGGCTGCCCGTACATTAGCACATCACCCATGGCTACTGCAATGACAAGATAGATTAGGATGTATATTAAATTTCACACTTGGCTGCCTTTCTGTATCAAGGTAAAAATACTTGCTTTTACATACATTAAAGAATGCTATTGGAGTAACATCTACATTAATATTGACAGCATATCAACATTTTTTACTAACAGTCTGTAACAGCCTAGAAAGCAGAAGAACTCAAGATAAAAAGCTAAACATCTAGTAGATATTTCTGGTTTAAAATAAAGGAGTATGGGAACTGGGTTGCTTTCCTCTTTATTTATTTTTTATAAATTATCATTCCCACAGCAGCTCACCTATAGACATATTCAGCTGCTATTTGGTGATCCAATCACATCTGTCAGGCATGAATTCTAGCAGATAAGGGAAACTGCTTGAACACAAAGGCCCACAGCAGACAAAAAAAAAAATCATAAAAACGATATGCATAGACAAATGTATAGAAACCACTGCATTAACCTTTTTTGACATCCAGATATTGGAAAGATTGGAATTTCAGTGGCCTGCATAAATTACAATAACACAGGTTTTCTTAACAAGCAAACACAAAGCCTGCTATTTTGTATTAAAGAATACGAACAGTCTAAAGATCAAACTGTGCAAAAAAATTGATTATTTTTGTGAAAACTATAAGGCGTAGTTAATGAGAAAGGAGGAGCAATAGGCATATTCCTTCTAACCACATTTCATCAACTGAAATAGTAATTGAGATAGTTTTGATTGGTTGTTGGGGTTTACTTTGCTGTATACTTTTGCATTACTATGTCAAGTGAAACAAACTTTATACATTATTACTATTTTGCCTACAATCAATCATTTAGTAGTTATTGTTTGTTTTTTATATTTGTCAATAAATTGCACTTTCTATGTTTTTACTTTCAAAGTGATAGCTTGCCATTTCATATTATAATAATGTTTGTTGCCTACATTAAGCTAAAGTTACCATAAAGGCTTTCAAGGTATCCTCACTACTTGTACATACACATATTCCAGGAATTAAAAGGGCTTATTTCTCCATCCACAGTTCACAGACAAATGATTGGAGGTGGGAAATTGGAGTAGGGAGAGTAGGGGAGCAATCAATAAGGCAAAAAAAAAAAACTTTTAAAAATAGTGTCCATTAGAGGCTGTTATTGGCCTAAAGCTGATATGTAAATGGTTATCATTGCAATCTTAGTAATTAGGCCATGGTTGGAAGCATCCCAAAGCCTTATCACTCAGCAGAAACAAAAGAGAAGCATGGCTTTGCAAAGTTCCCCGGCCTTCAGATGCATCAGTCAGCCACATTACAAGTACTGTTCATCTCAGGAGTCAGACAAGCTTTTGTTTTAGGCTTGGTACAGACAAAAGGCTGTCTCTCCTCCATGTCTTCAGCATTTGATGAAAGACATCGGGTCCGAACTCTTTCAGTGCCAGTCAAGGGGCTGCAAACTCTTTCAGAATACCTGACAATGGCTTTGTTGTAGGGTAGCGAAGGGGTTAAATAATTATCTTTGCAAGATCCAGTCTTTCATTTATGCAAGTCCTTGAAGCATACTCTGAAAGAAACTCTGAGCCTTACAGACATAAGCTGTTCCATCAGGCTACACTACAGGTAAACAATGAACAGGGTGAAGGGGCTTTTTTTCTGCAGCTCTGCTAATGCTGTTTCAGCCTCTTGTCATAGCACAAACAAAAGGTGAGATGCACAGAAATGTCTGGTACCAAATTGAAACTAGCACTCTAGTGCTTGAGATGTTTACAGCATTCAAGATGCCTAATTAATATCAGTAAAAACAGACTTGGAATAAAAAGGTTAAAAGATCACTTTAACATTCAGTGATATTATGGATAACCAAGTTCGTTGGTCTTAGTCATTGCGTTCCCTTTTGTAGCGGATCAACAAATGTTTAAAAGACCAAGATTTCTAGAATGAAATAGAGTGATCAGAAGATGATCATATATGGTGTTTGTTCACAAAATGGTGATAAAATCTAAGATTTTATCATTGTGGAGCATGCAAAAATAGAAAAAAACTAGTTCCTTTGGTCCAAATGACTATTTTCTATTCTAACAAGTGCACCCACTGGGCACTCTTTATGAACTGTATGTAGCCTTAGCTACATTCGGTATACAGCCTTGTGTTTCGGCACTGAAATTAGAACTTCTCGTCCCACACCCTTAACAAAATTAGTCAGAAAGAGCGATGCTCAGCCATTCATAGACAGCTTTGTATTCTCTGAATGTATACAAAGCTTCCTCTGATTAGCTGAGGTGGGTAGATGACATCACAATCTCCAACTCAGCCAATCAGAGGAAGCTTTGTATTTATTCAGAGTATGCAAAGCTGCTTATGAATGGCAGTGATGCCAGTGATAGTGTTCCCAGTGATGAGACGAGTTCTTGAATACAAGGCTGCATACAGTTTATACAGTGTGTCCATCAGGTACACTTGTCAGAGTAGGAAATAGTTTGTTTGCACCAGTTTGGCACAAACTGTTAGATAAAGTGACAGTAAAGCTGGAAATCAGGTTTAAGGAATGAGAAGAATAGAATACCAAAGAAGGAAAAGAAACAGGGAAATTATTGAGCTTAATATTGGTTTCAAATGTAACTCATTTTAACATTTTTTTACTTCAACTAAAGGATGCATCCACCCATAAAATATTTAAATTTTTATAAATGCTGGATAGTTAAAAGTATTTATTTTGCAAGAGATTGCACTATTGAGATATCTACCCTAACTGTAAGAGTCCATACATATACAACAGCGTTTTAGGGGGGTCCACTCAGTTAGATTTAAATTTTATATTATGGAGGACACAACAGAAGAAGTAAGAATATCCCAAGATGAGCAGAACACTGAAAACCCCAAGGTGTCATGTGTATCAAGGAGAAACGGTAAGTTTAAAACCAGGGTAGGTAGGTTTATCTTTGAAGCACAACAAGGGTAATCATCATACATAGTGCCTCATATTGATTTGTTATTCTCTTTTCTAAAACTGGCAATAGGCATGAGGTCATACTAGACTGGTCAGAGCAGGTGATGATCTAATGGCTATGGGCCCAGCACACCACTGTTATCAGGGCTGATTTAATACACAGGTTAAAAAATATCTTCTGATCAACATTGTTCCCCTCAAGGAAAATGGCATGAGTATACTCATTTTTGTTCATTCTTAGACATATGAAAGCAGCAGAATATGCTCATCTCTGTTCATCATAAACATTAAAGCCTGAGCAACATGCTAATGCTTATGAATAAGCCGAGTGAGTGTTTTGCCTGAAGACAATTTTATCAAGCTCTTTTAAAACTGTGGGCTCCTTATGTGCATGCTAGCATCATCAAAAATTGCAGTGGTCCCCGTTAACATCAAGTTTACAATGCATTATGGGTAATTCCATCATACACACTGCTAAACAAGGAACAGCATATACCATATGTCATGCAAGATTTACCATGGGGCTCTCTATGAATGATGATTTCCCTCAGTAGCAGCAGCACAATGTCATAACACTGAAATAACCTTTAAATTCTTTTGTATAAAATGTATTTTGTTCTTAAGTCTTGCGGTTAACAGGGGCTTAACGATTCCCCTTTTCTTTATAATGTTTTCAATTTGGAGAGTCCACATGTGGCCCCGTCGAAGGATCGCCAGACACAGTGTACATTTCAGCAAGCTAAACCTCATAAGTCTCTAGAAATTCCTCACATCTATTATGTTTACCTTCTGCTGCTGATGAGCCTGTCGGGCTCTGTACAGAGGAAATTACTAGTGCTTCAGAAGATTTGGCAAGAAGATGCTAAAACGAACAATGGGCAAGAGGGATATTTTTTAATCCACATCCTCTGTCCTATGCTACTACTGGTCACATTCTAGTGCAGGGGTCGGCAAACTAAGGCACACGTGCCACTCTGGGTACACAAAGCCTTTTTCAGTGGCATCCAGAAGATCAGTAGTTACATACAGTATCTACAAAATGATTTGATCCTTCTCAGTAAAACATAACTGCATTAACGTTTGTTTAATGTTACCTAGTCTGCAGTGTAGTAAGTTTACCAGAAACCTTCCTATGTTTAAAAAGGTGGCCTTTGCAATAATTTCTGCATTTGGATCCACATGTATGCACAGATTTTTCACACCTGACGCCAGTTTTAGATTCATCTGGAAGCTGCCTTATGCTGGCCATAGACGGTTCATTTATCGGCCGATTTTTCGTCCGAAAAACGAAACATTGTTCATTCTGTAAACTGATATTGCCACCAATGATTGCAAAAATCGACCATTTTTCACAAATTTTGCGGCATGACCCATAAACGAAATGAGGAGGAACTGCGAAAATTGGCCGATGCCATTGCCCCACTAACAGTGCGAAAATCGTCCGATTATTCTTTTGGACGAAAAATCGGACAATAAACGAACTGTCTATGGCCTGCATTACAATACATAATTCATTAGCATGTGTACAGATAAAATGAAAATTCTACAGCCCAGACATAGCACGATTAAGCTGTGAAAGACAGGGACAGGGACAACACTTAAAATGACACATTAAGGGTAAATATGAGCATGTTATGTGCATACACTTGTTATTACAATAAAGATTACTATGTTTACTTTGCCAATAGCAATACATCTGCATGAATGCAAAAACTGAAAATAAAGTATACGGTTATGGCGTGCTGACACATTGGTCTAACGCTTGTAAATTTTCACCAAATGTGGAAAAAGCTACTGCCCCCTGTTCTAGTGTTAAAACTGTCCCTGACCTAATAAAAATCGAATTAAAATCTTCTATGATAGCCTACTCTAGCCATATATTAAAGGCGATCTCCAGGAATTATATACAGGAAGGACAGAGGGAGGTTAGTGTAATGTGTTCATACATTTGCTGTTTTACCTAGTAAAACATTTGAACTTTTTGTCTACAGGTGAAACTCAAAAAATTAGAATATCGTGCAAAAGTTCATTTATTTCAGTAATGCAACTTAAAAGGTGAAACTAATATATGAGATAGACTCATTACATGCAAAGCAAGATAGTTCAAGCCGTGATTTGTCATAATTGTGATGATTATGGCTTACAGCTCATGAAAACCCCAAATCACAATCTCAGAAAATTAGAATATTGTGAAAAGGTGCAATATTCTAGGCTCAAAGTGTCCCACTCTAATCAGCTAATTAAGCCATAACACCTGCAAAGGGTTCCTGAGCCTTTAAATGGTCTCTCAGTCTGGTTCAGTAGGAATCACAATCATGGGAAAGACTGCTGACCTGACAGTTGTGCAGAAAACCACCATTGACACCCTCCATAAGGAGGGAAAGCCTCAAAAGGTAATTGCAAAAGAAGTTGGATGTTCCCAAAGTGCTGTATCAAAACACATTAATAGAAAGTTATGTGGAAGGGAAAAGTGTGGAAGAAAAAGGTGCACAAGCAGCAGGGATGACCGCAGCCTGGAGAGGATTGTCAGGAAAAGGCCATTCAAAAGTGTTGGGGACTTTCACAAGGAGTGGACTGAGGCTGGAGTCAGTGCATCAAGAGTCACCACACAGACGGATCCTGAACATGGGCTTCAAATGTCGTATTCGTCTTCTCAAGCCGCTCCTGAACAACAAACAACGTCAGAGCGTCTTACCTGGGCTAAAGAAAAACAGACCTGGTCTGTTGCTCAGTGGTCCAAAGTCCTCTTTTCTGATGAGAGCAACTTTTGCATCTCATTTGGAAACCAAGGACCCAGAGTATGGAGGAAGAATGGAGAGGCACACACTGCAAGATGCTTGAAGTCCAGTGTGAAGTTTCCACAGTCTGTGTTGATTTGGAGAGCCATGTCATCTGCTGGTGTTGGTCCACTGTGCATCATTAAGTCCAGGGTCAACGTAACCGTCTACCAGGAGATTTTGGAGCACTTCATGCTTCCTTCCACAGATGAGCTTTATGGGGATGCTGACTTCATTTTCTAGCAGGACTTGGCACCTGCCCACACTGCCAAAAGCACCAAAACCTGGTTCAATGACCGTGGGATTACTGTGCTTGATTGGCCAGCAAACTCTCCTGACCTGAACCCCATAGAGAATCTATGGGGCATTGCCAAGAGAGAGATGAGAGAATTGAGACTGAACAATGCAGAAGAGCTGAAGACCGCTATTGAAGCATCCTGGTCTTCCATAACACCTCAGCAGTGCCACAGGCTGATAGCTTCCATGCCACGCCGCATTGAGGTAGTAATTGCTGCAAAAGGGGCCCAAACCAAGTACTGAGTACATATGCATGTTTATACTTTTCAGAGGTCCGATATTGTTCTATGTACAATCCTTGTTTTATTGATTGCATGTAATATTCTAATTTTCTGAGATTGTGGATTTGGGGTTTTCATGAGCTGTAATCCATAATCATCACAATTATGACAAATCACAGTTTGAACTATCTTGCTTTGCATGTAATGAGTCTATCGCATATATTAATTTCACCTTTTAAGTTGCATTCCTGAAATAAATGAACTTTTGCATGATATTCTAATTTTTCAAGTTTCACCTGTACATGTATGCTCTCCTGCGATGGCTGCATGGTGTTTCTCAGGGCAGGTTGCCTGATGGTAACAACAATGGCTGATGCCTGAGAAATGCAAAAGTGTTGTCCATCACAGCCAGTGAGCCAATGAGGAGAGAGCGGGGGCCGTGGCTCTGTGTGTCTAATGGACTTAGAGCTGGGTTCGAGAGCGAACTTGCACCAGTGACCCTATTGCATACAGTTTCTATTGGGGGCACTGGACAAGGAGCCAGGAGTGCCAGCGGGGGACCTGAGAAGAGGAGAATCGAGGCTGATCTGTGAAAAACCATTGCACAGCGCAGGTAAGTATGATGTTTGTTATTAAAAAAAAATAAATAAGCTGAACCTTTAATACCACTTTAATGAAGATTGTGGACTTAAAATAATTGAAAATTACATCTGAAGTGAAATTAAAATGCTAAACATTATATGAGATTTTAGTGAGTGGAGTTTCATATACTTTGTTGGATATTTGGCTCCAAAGCTGAATGTCCCTTTTGTGAAATTGGTAAAGAACAGGGCCATATACATGCAGCCATGTGAACCCTACAGAATTACATCTTCTGTCAAAGAATGGGTGGCTAATTTCCAGATACTGATTGTCAGAGAACATTAAAAAGACTCTTTCTTGGATGCTATTTAGCCTATGTATGTGCCCCTTTAGATAAATAAAAAAAACCCAAAGCACTAATGAACCTTAGTCCAATATAAAGCAGCTCACCTTTTGCCATGCAGTGAATTCTAGTCTCTGACTCTTATTGCCTATAATGAAAAGCTTTTTACAGCCTAGTAACAAAAACAAGGCTGCTCTGGCAAACCAGAAGAAGAAAAAGAAGTATAATACTTTAACAGAGTTTGTGAAAATTTCCTGTGCTGCTAGTTTTAATATTTACTGAATATTTTATGTATATGCATGATGGTAGAACTTTCCAGGCTAAGGACATTTACAAATGTTCTCTTTCTTGTTTTCTACTATTTTCCAATAGCATATATTACAAATAACCTATTCTTGTGCTTAATATATGTAAGTAGACTGTTTTAACAGCTGCTAACGTGCGAGGAAATACCAAGAGAAATATTTTATGGCCACAAGTTCTAATATCATTGGAAATTGGCTCGGCAAGGCTGCCAGCGGAAAAGATACTTTACTAAGTGATTAAAAATCACCAGCTTTATACTTATGGTGCACAAAGGGTCTCACAGGTATATTTAATATTTTGCTAAACAAAATAGCTGGGTGCTCAGTAGATTTATAGTAAGACCTACAATGTTCTGGAAGGCGGTTGGTATATAGCAGAGAACAGGCTGAGTAGTGATGAAGCTTCTGGTGGGACCTTGACTTTAGTGGCCTCATTTATAATTTGCCTTAAACCTCCTCTGTCGCTAAGTTAAAAATATGTAGCAAAGCACCACCTGCAAAAGAAAACCTGCCCCATCGACTGTTCCTCCGATCTTTGCTCTCTTAGAGAGCAACAGCCCACACTTCTGGATGTGTTAGATGTCTGGTTCCCTACTGCACACTGTGGTTTCTTCAGTAAGCCCCTATGTCACTTCAGGACTTAGTAGAGATGTAGGAGTCACCTACTGAGCAAAGCAGTTGATGCAGATAATCAACACTCCTGAAAGTGAATGTTGGATGTACAAATTCCATAGACGGCTGTCGCTCCTGAACAGAACAAAAATTAAACAGGTAACAATAATGGGCTGCAGGACAGGTGTGTGTGAAGACTTCTATTTTACAGGTGGTGCTTTGCTATATTTTTAAACTCAGTGATAGAATCTGTATTGTCCCACAGACACCAATCAGACTAAAGCTAACCATAGGCAGTTCGACTCTTGGCTGGTTCAGCAGGAACCAGCCAAGATTTGAACCATATATGGGCAGGCAGAATGTACCCAAGTTGATCGGTTGATCAACTTGGGTACAACCAGCCTGCTGGATTTTACATACGAATATTGCTAGCGTCTGTTATAGCAGCTAGCAATAATCGCTGTGTTCTCCCTGCAGGAAATGCTATCCCCGCGCCCCCCTTCTTCTGTCAGGAGAACACAATGCCTCTGCGGGAAGGATTCCCCTGTCAACAACCCATGGTTGCAGTAAAGAAATTCACTCCGTCAATGGCCAGCCCAAGACCTGCATTTGGAAATGACAGCTAAAGAAAAAGAACATTTGAACCTATTTGCTGGCTGAGGAAGGGGACAAGAAACAGTTTATTTCAATTATATTTTTATGGTCATTTTGGCTCAGCTACCATAAGTACATGTCACATAGGCTGACAAAATGTGAAAAAATGTGTTGATTACAGTGATAAACCATAAGACAAAGCTGATCATTTAACCATGGGATATAAAACAAAGAAAGTTAATTAAAGACATTGTACAATGAGAAAAAGCATCAATATAAATATAATGGATTTTTGTGCTGTGCTGTTTCTAAGCTGCCGCTTGAAATAGTTGCAGCCTGTTCTTTGACAGTTATTTAAAGGGGGAAGTTAGCAGGAGATTACTTGAACTTGTATCAAGAACTGGTGCAGGTGGAAACTGGAAGCTGAGGCTTTTACCATAAGGACTGAACTTGTTTGGACTGGTCAAATATTATTAAGGCCTGGCTCATACAAAAACCTTTATTTAAGCTTTAGGTTAGAATACTTGTCTGGTTCTCATTGCTGTCTATGTTCTATCTTCTCTTACTTCCTGCATGATCTGTATTACAGGAAATTAGCACAATCTCTGCAATCAGGACACAGGAAAAAAATGTCATTCTTCAGTGAAGTGGGGGAGGTTTAGAATATTTTCACTGCTTATATGTAATCCAATGAGAGCACCAAACAAACATCCAAGAGTCCAAGGTTTTAAATGACAATATTGATTCATAGCAGAAAAGGTCCTTTGCGGCATTTTTGAACACTGGCTTTACCTACCCTCCTGAAAATGTTCCAAGCAGTAAATCACAGGTCAAATTTATTTGGTATCTGCTTACCTGAGTCCCTTTAAGCACAGTCAAAATTAAAAGGCCCTGATGGAGGGGGAGGTGTGTTTGTACCCCCAAAACACATAAGTTTTTTTTCTGCTATGAATCAATGATATTAAAATCATGGACTCTAGGATGTTTGTTTGGCACACTCATTGGATTGTATGCATATAGATTGACAACCATTCTCATTTTTTTCAGAGGAAAAGAAAATGTTTTGGATACATTTTGCTTTTAAAAGAGAAGTATGGACCTGTAAAAAAATAAACATTTATACTCCCCTAGGTGGATGCAGCTTCGATCCAATGCTGCATCTGTCCCCTGCCGGCTCTGCAGTGAGAACAGAGTGATCAAAGACTGATCACTCCAGTTCACCCCTACGAGTAGTGAGCCGTGACTGTCAGTCTCTGGCTCTCTTCTCTGCCCCTCCAGAGCTCACTGAAGAGATAGGCAGTAGAGGGGGGGGGGAGGGACTGGCCCAGGCTCTTGGTCAGGATCTTTTCACAGCCTGTACTGGATCAGTGATGTCAGCTAAAAGGTGAACTTTAGCCCACTGTCAGCTGAAAACAGATCACAGGAGTGCAGAACGAACTGCACTCCTGTGATCCATAGGAGAAGTACAGCCAAAATAGCTATACTTCTCTTTTAATTGAATAACTGGGCATATTTGTAAGAAATTTGAGTTTGTACTTGAAATTTAGTTAAAGATTAATGTCCCATTCATAAACTATAGGAATGCAAATTGATTCTAGGCAGGGGTTAATGAAATACAATAATATGGGAATCAAGTTATGATGTACCAAGACACATTTTCTATTCACTGGATGCATTCATAATAGTTGCTCCTCCCACAAAATGTCCTACACTGTGATACACTGATCTAACAGGGCTTCAGCGTGAGTGACATCATCTATTCTGATGTCAGAAGAGCTGGAAAGTCATTTTATGTCATTTATCGTATTTATTTTTCTGTCTACTTCCTGTGTGCTTCAGTTTGTTTATTGCATAAGCTGCAGGTGTCACTACTGTTGCTGCTGCCATCTGGTAGAGCTAATGACTATTTCTAGATACCATTCTAATTAAAGGTAGGCATCATTAAACAAATATTTTAAACTGTCTAAAATCACCATTTTATTTTGATAACTCCTTCCCTTAGAATAATCAACAACAGCACAGCTTAGGCTTTTGCCCTTGTTTGTATACTTCTGGACCACAAAGTCAGCTTCTGTTTCCACTGCATTTTTTATTGTATCTCTTTGCAAAAGAAAATAACTTTCATTACTTAAGACCTAACTATAGCACCCATTACTCCTCTCAATTATATTAACTAAATTTTAAAGCCCTTAGCTGTCTTGTGCCTGCTCTTAATTGCTAACTACCTTTAATTATACCCACAAAATATTTTTTAAAAAATTCATAAGATACATCCTTATCTCAATGAAAATCACTACTGAGCCTCTGCAACCTTTAGTCCCAAATGCCTTCATAATTGTTTGGCACGTATCCAGAATGGAGCTTGTGAAGGCTAGATAAGAGCCAACAGCTAAAAAACAGACTTTTTTATTTTCCATTATAATGAATAAAAACTGTTAAACTAAGGAGTGTTAGCTAGGGACTTATAAAAGATATGGGATAGGTTATTAAACCGCCGTCCTTATTACTAGAATTTTTCCTCACTGATATCATAGACCTTATTGGATGAGTTAACCTTTGTTTCTGTGTGTTTGTTATACTCCACTTGTCATTTTTTGGAACACTGACAATTTTTTTTTCTTTTTGGATGTTAATTCATTCTAGTAAATCTGCAACAATGAGTGCAGACCTCTCAGTTTAGTTCTCCCTTAAGAAAAGTTGATGTGTGTCTTTTATTTATTTTTTTTTTATTTGTGTTTTATGCCTTTTTTTGATAAGACTATTAAATCTACTAAGAAAAAGATTGAACAATGGAAATTTGGATTAGAAATTATATTAGTTGCAGCTGACAACAGAACTGTGCCTGTATTACTCTTCAAGGCAATAGCTGGAATGCTAAAACCAGATGCATTCATAGACTGGTCTCCACTCATGTTTTATAGCCATTAGCTAAAGGCCAAGGACTGTGTGCATTCCATTGTCCATTTCTGACTAAATAACATATGTATAGCACAGACTGATTGCTTTTTCACTATAACCTGATGTGCATGAGTTTATTGGTGCACTTTCTGATCGACGCTTACTTCAGATATTTAAAGGATAAGTTCACCTTTGTAAAAAAAATAAATAAATGCACATCTTTTTGCAGGTAAAAAAAAATGTGCATTTATTATTATTATTATTTTTTTTTAATAGGAGCCTGCAAAGCATTGCACCCTCGATCAGCATATCACATGTGCAATGCAGGGCTCTTGCAGACTGTCTGCTCGTACCTCTTAAGGGTAGGCAGTTATGCACTGACAGGAAGCCTCAATGTACTAACTAGAGAGCTCTTCAGTGCCCTGGTAGTTCATTGAGAATTACAAGCTGACAGCCACACAGGCTGTAGGCGCTTGTGTTTCTCCAATTCACAGAATTCTTTTTTTAAAATTGTGACAGCGAATGCAGGGGACAACTGGGGATGGATGGGAAAGGGGGGGGGGGGTTTGGTACAGGGGCTGTTGAACATGGGTATAACATGTAACATGTTACAAAATATGAAGTTATCCTTTAACCACTTCATGTCTGGACACTTTTACCCCCTTGTCCAGGCCAATCTTCAGCTTGAATGACAATTGAGCGGTCATGCAACACTGTACCCATATGAATTTGTTAGCATTTTTTTGAGACAGATAAAAGTTTATTTTGGTAGTATTCATTCACCACTGGGATTTTTATATTTTTTTGCTATATTAATGAAAAAGTCCAAAACTTTTGCAAATAAATAATCTTTCTTCATAAATCTTGGCCAAATTTTATTCAGTTATCTTTTTAGTTAAAAAAAAAAAACCCAAATTAGTTTATAACCAGAAAATGATAATTTTTCAAATTTTTTTTTAACATTTTTATATTATAATTTATGTTTTGTTTTAACATACCATCATCCTAGCAGTACAGTATCACCTTAGTGACACTGCTACTTGTGGGGGGTGATGAAGATTTTTTTTTTTTTACACTGATTGCTTTTACACTCATAAAGGCTGTAAAAGCAATAATTTCTCCTTCTCCCTGGCTGCATTCTTGCAGCCATTGAGAAATACTGTGTGAGCTGTGATTGGTCACAGCTTATCACATGGTACAAGGCTGTTGTGAATAGCCTTGCACCATGTGATCTCTGTGATCATTTACAGATTTCACACATAGTAAGCAATGATGTCAGAAGTGACATCTTGCTTACACCTATTCATGTGGTCACTGATTGGTCAATCAGTGATCACGTGATCAGGACCTCGCACAGAGGTCCCGTACGACGATCGGTGTTCCACTGTGTCTAGAAGACACAGCGGGCACCGGATCGCGGTGCCGCGCACTCCCAGGGAGCACGCACAATCCAAAATGGCGGGCGCCGTTTATGAATGGCAACCCGCCCCTGCACTGCCACCGTCTGCCCGTTTATACACGGACCGGAAGTGGTTAAGCCAGATATAAAGGAAGAGACAACACAGAATATATGGCACCTTACATAAAACAAGGTTTATTTGTGTGTGTTTGTATATCTCTTTATCTATGTATAAATAACCTCTAGGTGTGTTTCCTGATCTATTCTCACAACCTACTTTGCTGGTTTTGGATTCTCTGATCCACTATTATTTAGTATTTTTAACTTACATTTGTTAAAATTCTTTTTCTTTAGTATAAACATTGTGAGTTCTTCTGCTATACTGATAGAAACCTTAAAGTGGTTGTAAGCACTTGAGATGAAAAAGGAAATAAGCTATTCCTTCCATAGTATGTAATTTCCTCAGCCCAAAGCACCTAGTGTGATTTCTGTTTGCTCTCTCATCCATCTGAGAAGCTAGTTCCTCAACAGGTTCACCTTACTTTTGATTGACAAAAGATGGCAGTGGGTGATGTTGAAAGCATCTATTGAACTAAATATGGATCTGTCCACTGTTGAGAGCTGTCAATCAAAAGCAAGGTGGACCTGATGGGCAATTAGTCTCTCAGTTCCCCATCAAGGTCCACCGACTGCACTACAACTCTCATCAGCCATGCTCCTTTGCGTGTGATGGCAGCAGTACACAGGAAGGGAGTGCACCGAGGAAGGAGTGCCCAGTATGGACACTGTGACTCCAGTGCCAGCTTCTAACAGATTCATGTACTTGTTTCTGACAGGTACATGAACCTGGCGCAAGCATCAACAATTTTGGTGCACAGGCCTGATGGAATTCTAAAGAATGTCTATAGAACTCTTAATGAACTCCCCTTAGTAAGTCTTCTCAAAGCATCATTCTTCTGCTAATGAGCACTGGACTCATCCATAGGTTAAAAGAATGTGAGTTGGGGGAGAATATGTTAGCTGCTACTGCCTACACTTAAAGCAGAACGTCAGGCAAAAATAAATAATCTGCCCTGTAAGTACAAATTAAGTCTTAAAAAGTATATGCCTTTTTAAATATGTTTGTAATTTCTGTAATAATTGCACATTTATTCAGACTGGATATTATAGCTCTCTTTTTACTTCCAGTACTGCGGCTCTCATACACTGAAACCACGCTGTCATTTGTCTGCCCCTATCCTCCTTGCCCATTCACAGAATGCTTTGACGAGGAAAGTTGGTCCTTAGCCCTGTGTAAGCTCTGCCACAGACCAACATGAAGCTTACACAGGGCTGCAGTAAGCAAAGAGGGTGGTAGAGAAGCATGGGAAGGCTAGAATTACTAGCAAAGAAGGTAGGCACCAAAGAAAAACTGTTATTGTGCCCAGAATAGAAACGTGAAACAGCCTGTTCAGTAACAGTTAGCGCTTATTCCTGTAAATAGCAGCAGTTGTTGCTTAATAAACTGCCCGATACATAGTTAGCCACTAGAGGGAGAACCCACAGATCAGTACACAATACAATCATCAAAATATAGAAATGTAAGTATATTAAAAAAAAAAAAAGGTAAAAACACATGTAAGTGTTGCAATAATTACTCAAAATGTGTACCCCTTGAAACACTCTATAGTTTCACTTTAGAGGTGAGATCACAAATGAAAGGATCAAAAACCTTATAGTTATATATACACTATACATTAAGATTAATTAACAGTCAAGACCTGTTACACTGTAATAAAAAAGAATGGGAATTACACATGAAATATCTTTGCAGTTTCATGAATGCTGGCTGTGAAAAAAATGGCATTATGCCCAGTTCATGCCAGACTCCTGCACAGCTACATAAAATAAGAGAAAATATCTTAACAGAAATTACAGTTATAAGCTACAAATATCACGATGAGTTCAGTATTAGCAGATAATTATACCTCTATGGATACTATTATGCTGCTGCCGTGCTTTTAGCGGCCCCAGTATTGAAGGAGCTAAAAACATCAAATTCATGTATGCTCATATAAATAGCAACTGCAAGTTTTAAAAACCTTCATCTTTTTTCATACAGAGGTGACTTCCTGTACCCTTCAAGGATAAAGGTCACTCTCTCATTAACCAAAAAAGGCTGATAATAAAAGCTAATACAAATAACATTAAATACAGGAGCACACAGGCAAATTTTACAACTCAATCACACTAAAAAATAGCTAGTGAATAATACTAAATGTAGCGAATTATGAAACAAATGGATCCCTGTGGTAAGGACTACACATGTAGTTTGAAGAGGCAATTATTGCACTCCTTCACACAATTCTCCAAGTGTGTGCGATTAATGTGTATGGTATGCAACTACA